>NC_056726.1:113715434-113907934 GCF_019279795.1 Protopterus annectens | reverse complement strand
GTGTCCCCAAATCCTTCCTCGGTCTCCCACTGTAACATTTCTGGCTCCTGCTTGATTTACTCCTCAGTCTGATGGACCTGAGTTTCATAAGCAGATAAATCTTTAATGTAAGTGTCCAGGGAGAGGACGAATAGGACATCAAGTAACCCAATGTAGTGCCATCCTGATAGCGCAAAAGCTTTTTGTTATACCCTCCCTACCACACTTCTCAACTGTCCAGATTTTCGCAGAATGCCCAAATTTTTTGACTCATATTTTTGCTCTGTTCCTCATAAAATTTGTGGTTTTCTAGCAAATCACAGGGTGTGATCTGAGGACTGACGTCACCAAATAATAACATACAATTGAGTTTCAGACTTCAAATCCTTCAGACAATGTATGTTAACACAAACAATGTTACTCTAGCAATTTTCTAAGTTTATAGGAACAATGTTTAAAATCAGTCCCTATTATTCGGCCTTTTCCCACCATTTTGTCAGGCTTTGTCCATATTTCTTGCACTAAGAGGTTGAGGGGTATGCTCCTACTGTCCCTCTCATCATTCAATGTTCAATATGTCAGAACAAAATTCTTCAGGGCTAGAGTCCCCAGTTCCAGTCAAAGACTTGTAGCCCTTAGTTGAAAACCCAACTTCTTCAAATGAGATACTGAGACAGCAAAAATGCCACTCAGTGTCTAGCCTCTAGACCAGTTCTTCCAGGAATGGGTCTGCTAACTAAACCTGCATTGTCTGGGTCGTCGTCAGGGCTACTTCTGTTTGTGCCACAGAGCTAGGGAAATTTTGAATACCCCATCCAGAAGGTTGCTTGGTCTTGTCATTTACTAATAAAGATTGCAGGTTGCTCTGGGTTTGGGTCAGGTATTGGTTGTGCATTCACTGCCTGGGGAATAAAGGTGGGAAGGCCCGGGATTTTTGAAGAAGAGCTGAGCCAGAACCCAGACAAGTGTCTGGCTTGGCTCTTACAGCCCACTAAGAGGCAAGCCAGAGCAGACAATAGGAGCAATAGACAGTTTAAAAATAACTAAATCTGAATGTATGGAGATTATTTAAGCAAAAAAAAAAAAATTAGTTACTGCCAAACACACATTAACATTGACAGCATGAATGGTGACATTACGTTCATTTCACTTCCTAATAGCTTGCCCTCAGCCACCCCTTTCGCTGTGCCCCATAACCGATAGCCAATTTCTGTACACGAATTTAAAAGAATGAAAAATGTAAGAACTACAGTAACATTTTGCTGTTTCAGTTTGTGGTTGATAAACACATACACGGCCCCTAATAAGTTATAAGACCTTTATTTGCCAGCAGTGATCATGCGCAAGATGCCTCCACACTCCTTCCTCAAATCAGCCCAGTTCTGTGTACATCACTAATGCTTAATGGTGGGAAAAGTGAAAGCAAAACAAAACTACTACAATAATATAATAATTTCAGGATGTTGCTCTTGAACACATATACTCACAACCAAACATACACTAAGCACCTCTCAGAGATTCACAGCATTGATCTAAAATCAGGGACAATTGAGAGACTCAGTAAAAACAAAGAAAGACAAAAGAACTCTGCCCATGCTGTCCTTAGCATTGGTAGTGCTTTCCACACACATTGCTATTTCTCTCACTAAACCAGGCTCCTCTCCCTCTATGGAAGTCAGCAAGCACTCTGGAGTAAAGGAAATAATGACCAAACTGCAAGAAACAAAGCTGAAAGAACCGCTACTTCATGAACTTTTAAAATTCGGATTTATTGTGATACAAACAGGAGACGTAGTAAGCGCTTTCACCTGGATAGGCTTCTTCAGACCAAAAGAACCTGCCCTCTTGTACACCCTTATATGGCAAAAAGGCGCAAAAACAGATAAACCATTAAAGGCACAGTACAACTATCATAGTACACAACATAAATAAAGTGCTTACTATAAAATACATTAACCATCGTAAAATAAAAACGCCTATACCACTCATAAAACATAAATAGAAATGCATAAAAACAAAAAACTGCATAAATTCATACTAATTGCACAACACTAACAATAAATCCTCTCATAAAAATGCTCTCATAATATATGTAAAAAGCACAGTCATACATATCACTTCAATCTCCTGGACTTCAGGAAATGTCTCAATGGTACTTTCTCATTCAGTCCAGGAAAAACATCTGCTCTAAGTCTAACAATCCATTTAGATTCATTACTCTCAGTTCTACCTGTCACACTCCCCCCTAAAACTAATGTGTGTAAGATCTAATACTTTAAAACGAAAAAGATGCGTGGAATCATTAGACAAGACATGTTTGGACAGAGCATTGACAGTGGAATGAATCCTGATCTGGTAGAGATGTTTCCTTATCCTGTCCCTCAACCTCCTGTCCGTCTTGCCTACATAAAATGCAGCACAGGCTCCACAGGAGGCCAAATAAATAACGTGTAGATTCACAGTTTGCATGAACACTAACTTCATGGTTAGTGTCATAGACTAGGTGATAGAAATGGGCATCAGTGTTTATGGAACAACAATAGTTGCAACTACCACAGGGTACAGTACCAGCAACCCTATCACTTCCACCATCCATAACAGGATAACACAGCAATTTATTTAAATTCAATCTATTCTTATAGACAAAACCTGGGGCAGCACCCACAATTTCCCTCACATTTGGGTCTAGTGTTAACACACCCCAGTGAGATCTAATCACATCCTTCAACCTACCTACATCCTTAGTATAATATAAGGGCACCCTGAAACCATGGTTTCTACTGCCTGCCAGAACACCCTGGGAGGGGCCATCATGGTCCACTCCAGTCTCAGAGAAAAAGGGTGCAGCAGCTTGTTCCCTCAAATTAATGAGGTCTGCCGGTCCTCTCCATATCAGATGTCTGATATTCCCTGCTCTTAAACCTCTCACATAAATCCCTAACATCTGCCTCAAAACCATCCTGACTGGGATTATACCGTGACGTCCTATATACCTGACCCCTCACAATATTACCAAAGATGTAACCTGGATTCATACTGTGTCTATGGAGATAGGAATTACATTGACACTCCTTTCTATACACTTCTGTGTACAATAGGCCACTTTCCAATCTCTGAACGTAAATATCCAAAAAGGAAATCCAATTCTCAGAAACCTCATGGGTAAATTTCAGATATTGCGTTAGACCATTAACTCTCTCCAAGAAGAGAGATAACTCATCAACAACATCAGCTGGAAAATGACAATACATCTCCTTCTGTTGTTCTCTAATACTTTCTCTTAACTCAGATTCTTCCAGTAGGAAGAATTCATTCAAAAGTGACATATACTTTAGGCTTACCTCTATGTTAGCCTGCTGCCACTTGTAGAGCAAGTCTGGGTATGAATTACCCATGGTGGGCATCTTCAGTACTCTTAATCCCCTCAGTACAATTCTCCTTTTGATGCAAACTTCAAAATGCTGCAGTTGGGTCTGTAGTCATTTCAACTTCTTAAAATCAGCCTCCATTCTCGCAACTGTTGCTCGCAACTCAACCCTATCAAACGGCTCAGCAGAGATCACAACACCCTCCTCTCCAACTCCTTCAAACAACATCAAGGGATTCACAGTACCTGATACACATGCAGAGAAACGATCAATGTTCGTAGGAGTACCTCGTTCTGGTACATAAGGCAATTCCACTTATTGCTCAGCAACACCTGCCATGCTCCCAGGGGGGTGAAAACAGCAACATGTAAAAATAAGTTCAAGAAATATCACTCCCCACAGGACTAACGCTACCTGTGCCAAACTCAGTCCAAATGCATAAACTTAACATAAAAGGCACAGTAGCGATGCAGGCAGTAAACACAACACTAACCAAAATGAAGGAAACAAAGCTGAAAGAACCGCTCCTGTTTGTATCACAATAAATCCGAATTTTAAAAGTTCATGAAGCAGCGGTTCTTTCAGCTTTGTTTCCTGCATTTTGGTTATTGCTGTGTTTACTGCCTGCATCGCTACTGTGCCTTTTATGTTAATGTAAATAATGTATATATATTGATATATACACACACACACACACACACATATATATATATATATATATATATATATATGGGTCTACTTCTATTCACTGACTCCCATTTCGTCGAACTCCCATTCCACCGAAACTTCATTACATCGACAAGCATTTGCCCCCTTCCCCAATGTTGTGCGACCCTGGAGTTGATATATATTGTAGGGGGTGTGTGGGGGGCACAGCCCCCCACATTGGGGGGTGTGGGGGGCAAAGCCCCCCACCTAAAATGCTTGTCGATGTAATGAAGTTTCAGTGAAATGGGAGTTTGACGAAATGGGAGTCAGTGAATAGACGTAGACCCATATATATATATATATATATATATATATTAGCTCTGTTTTTGAATTTGTTTCCTAAATATTTGAGTCCTGCTTATGTTTTTCACTGATTGCAAATAACCCCAGTTATTTTAAAATACAGGTTTTAGCTGAAAGAAAATGTAGAACAGAAGTACACAAGGCCTGTGAAGGGATTAAAAATGAGGATAAGGCAGTAGGTTAGAAGAATTTGATAGACTCTAACAAAGAGAGAGTATAAAGGTGTAAAGGGCATCTCCAGGAACAATTGATTAAGTCATTCCCTAGGCTCCTGTTCCCTGCTGTGAGGCAGACACATATATTATTATTCACGCAGCAGGCAGTTTTCAAGTCCAGGCACTGACCAACATGTTTTGGAATGATCAGCTGTTAATGAGGGTATTTAATTAGGACATTTTTTAATACTACAATTAGGAACTTTTAAAGCACCCCCTTCCCATCCAGTACTCATCATCATTTAAAAGCTTTGGTTAATTTATTTATTTATTTATTTGACATTTCTTGACTGGGATGGTCCGACTAAGCTACAGCATTTTTTTCAGTAGATGCCAGGGGAGAAAAGCTCCACAGAAGTACACAAAAAAGGTTACAAAAATAGCATTGAGAACATTATTGAAAATGTAGAGTGTAGTACAGTGCTCTAATTGGTTACACAAATGTATAAGCTAAGGTAAATGGGCACAGAAACAAAGAGGAATCAAGGATAGCAATCATTTGAGAACATATACAATAATATAGAGTGTAGTAAACAAGTTGGTAAGATATAATTCTAGAAGTCAGGGAGGAAAAAAAGAGTAGTATACAGGTTAGGTGAAGGAGTTGAGAGAGCAGTTAGAACAAGGTGGGTTAGTGATAGGGTACATGTGAGGAAGCCTTTTGAAGAGTAGTTAAAGGTAGCAGTAGGAGAGGTCAGAGAGAGTAGGAGAGAGGGGTGCTGTTTAGGGAAGAACATTTAAACTGAGTATTTGTAGTGACATATCCAGGCGTTTAGTAGGTAGTCTTTTAGAACTTTTTAGAATTCATGTGCATGAGGTTTATCTCTAATGGGCCTGGGTACTTTGTTCCATGCTAGGGCAGGAGTGTAGCTGTACAGATTTTGGCCTACTGATCTTTTGGGCTTATATATTTCCAAGAGTTGTTGGTCAGAACTCCTAAGGGTTCTAGAGGGTGTATAAAGAGAGATGAGTGAGGAGATAGTTGGACAGGCAGAGGGTTTGTTGAGGATGGCGTGAATGATAAAAAGGTGAGAGAGTAGTAGCTGGTGGGGGAATTAAAGCCAGTTTAAAAGTTTGAGTGACAGTGATGCGAGTTTGAGGTCAGGTTTGCTGCACACCTAGCTATTTTGTTGTAAGTGGATTCAAGTTTAGTTAGTAGGAATGTTTGTGGGTTAGTTAAGATTTCTGAGCTGTAGAGAAGGCTAGGGAGAAGGTAGGCATAGGCAAGAGAGAGTCTGTAATCTTGTTCCATGCTAGGACAGGAGTATAGCTATACAGATTTTGGCCTACTGATCTTTTGGGCTAATATATTTCCAACAGTTGTTGGTCAGAACTCCTAAGGATTCTAGAGGGTGTATAAAGAGAGATGAGTGAGGAGATGGCTGGACAGGCGGAGGGTTTGTTGAGGATGGCGTGAATGATAAGAAGTTGAGAGAGTAGTAGTTGGTGGGGGAACTCAAGCCAGTTTAAAAGTTTGAGTGAGTGACAGTGATGTGAGTTTGAGGTCAGGTTTGCTGCACATCTAGCTATTTTGTTGTAAGTGGATTGAAGTTTAGTTAGTAGGGAGGTTTGTGGGTTAGTTAAGATTTCTGAGCTGTAGAGAAGGCTAGGGAGAAGGTAGGTATAGGCAAGAGAGAGTCTGGAGTCATTTGTGAGATTTTTTTATTTCTATAAAGTAAGCCTAGATTTTGGTGTGTTTTCTTTATGCAGTGATGGACATGTAGGTCAAATTTGAGTTGATCATCTATGGTGACTCCAAGAAGTTTGGTGTGAGTTTTCACATTTATGACAGTGTTGTTTAGTGAGGTAATGGAGAAGGTAGGTTTAAGACGTGTGAGAGATTTAGAAGAAGCTTGGTCTTTTGGGGGGATTTAGCATGAGTTTGTTGTTAGTGAACCAGTTTTCGATAGGTTTGAAGGACTTTTGGATGAGGGTGTGTAGGTCAGAGGTGGAGATGATTGTGGAGTCGTTATTAAAATAATAGAAATAATTTTAAGGCAGAAAGGGGATGGGGGGCTTGTTTCAGTTACTCTACTGCATTGTAAGTGGAATGTTTCATTGAAGTATACTAAGTTTAAATCTTCTTCATTGTACATGTAAGCATTTAAATTTTGAATTTTAAATCCTCTGCAATGTATATTTACACACTGAAAATGTATGTGTTCTTGTAAATGGTATTTAATGTTTTATTTATTCACTATCACCCCTTGGCTATAATATGTACCCGGAATCTTTGTCAACTGCCTTAATCACAGTAGTTTCTTTGTCTTCCTACGTGTATCTCTTACTTGTTACTGTCTTTACCATGATGACCCGTGTTGTGTCTGAAAAGGGTCCCTAGACCAGTTTTCTTACCCAGTTAAAAAACTATAAATAATTTAAAAAGTTATTTCACTGTCAGTGTCTCAAAGAACAAGACGTTGCCTAAAACCTGCTTTGTGTCAAATTCAACAGTTTGCAGTATTCCATTTTCCAATTATAATAAAATATTTTGTAACAGCAATAATCAATAGCAGCAGCATGCAAGTTATTGTCTTATTTAATCATATTTGGCTTGAGCACACATCTTTTATTGCACAATGGTGGTTGTTAGTAAGCATGTAGATATAGGTTCATAGGATGTTACTAGGCTATTGACGCGACGGTCTTTACAAGCCTAGCCATTAAATCCCAATATAATACTAGATGAGAGATACCATCTATGTCCAAGGTTTTTCTAGCAAGGGCTACACATGTCCAGGAGAGAACCTGGGGCAATCCCCACTAGAAATTTATGTTTTCCCATTCATTCATCCAGGTTGCACTTAAACAGGGTCATGGAGGTTCTTGGTTTGTTATGAATTGGAAGCCTATTCTAGAGCAGTGGCAACCTCTGACATTTGTATCTACCTCTCTCCAGCAGGTCCTGTTCATGTCACAGGCTAGACTGAGGTCCCTGAAACAGGTGACTCTAGTTCCAGTTGACTTATGGATGTGCATCATTCCCAATATATGTGGGTCAGAGATTGCCTTGTAATCCAGACATAAGTTGCCTCTAAGTAGTCTACACTCTACTGAGTATAGTGACAGCAACTTCAGTCTGTTCATATGACATGTTCTGGAGACCCTGCATTTTCTTAGTTAGAAATATCTGCAATCTCTCAAGTTGCTGCAGGTGTCTGGTACGGTACACACCAAAGGGAGTATTATATTCAATAACAGGCTTGATGAGGGATAAGTACAGGGGAGTTATAACCTCTATTGCTCCTGAGGCAATGCCTTTGCTAATCAGATGAGAGATGTAGAATGCCTACCTCAAGACAGTAGACACATGGTGGTCAAAACTGATGTCACATTCACCTTGTGTTCCTAGGTCTCTCACTACTGAATTAGTACTTAGGATATTATTGGTTATTTTATAATCAGCAGGGACATTGTTTTTACTGAAGGGAATGATGATGTATTTTTTAGCATTTAGTATAAGACCATGGCTTTGTGACCAATCATTGGTCTGTGTAAGCCCCTTTTGAAGTACGCTGAAATTGCTAGGGGATTCAATGATAGCACCTAATCTGTAGTCATCTGCAAACTTGGTTAGCCACAGCCCCTCCGTTTTGACCTGGACTTCTGAGAAGTATATGCTAAACAAGAGGGGGACAGCACTGACCTTTGTGGGATCCCACTGGTGACAGGTTTGCTGGCAGAGGTAAAATCTCCCACTTTGACTGAGTGTTGTTGATCTGTGAGCCAGTCTGCAACCCACCTGACAGCATAGGGGTTGATATTCAACTGGGTTAGTTTGTCAGTGATGCCGGAATATGGGATAGTGTCGAAGGCCTTGGCCAAGTCAAGATAAGCTGTGTGCATGACTTTCCCCACATCTATGGCTCTGGTCTTGTTCTCAAAGAAGGCATGACCTGTCCTTGACAAAACCGAACTGGGACAGATCCAGAGTTTGGAGGTCACCTATGTGATGAAAGGAGGTACTGCCAGCACAGCTAGCTGGAAATTTGTAAATAATTATATGTCACTTGTGAATATCAAACTGATTTATACAAGATACTTGTGTTACAAATGTATTAGATCTGTGGATCGTACAAGATGCTGGTGTTACAAATGTATTAGAACTGTATGTCATGTGTATATCAAACTGCTTTGTACAGATGTTCATAGGTTCATAGGTTAGTACTAAGCTAACTGCCCTTGCGAGCCATTTTAAGCCTAGCCAATTATCCCTTGTGAGACTCAAACCCTGCACCTTGTGTTTGTAAGGCAATAACCATTAGGCCACCCCCCCCAACCCTATTAGGCCACCCTTCCAACCATAATTACTTTGGTGACTCTTTCTTCTCCCAAGTGTTTATGCTGAAAAGGTCTTTGTAAAGTACCTGTGTTTGAACTGTATCCACAGTGTGCCTTACTGGAGAGAACAGAAATGTGCATGCACTATTGTAACTGTTTAAATGTATATGTTTTAACAGAGGAAACTGGTGGGTTAACCTCAGTCCGGCACACTTTAGAAAAATATCTGAAATTAAATCACTTTATAGGCTAGGCCATAACAATGGTATCTAACTGGTTTCAATGCAGCCAGAGACACAAAGACTATAGTAGAAAGCTTTCTGTACTGTCTTTAGGGTGAACTAATACACTACTCTGGAAGCATAGATATGTGCAGTTGACTTCCAGCACCTGCCAAAGATCTGAGCAAAAGCCCTTGTGTGTGTAATTTTACAGTTAGGTGCTAAGTCCTGCCAGCTTCCAGCAATTGGGGTTTTGCATGGGAAGTCAGATGACCAGAAATGATGTCATCCTGCAAGCTATCCCAGCAGTAATATTTTAGATATTATTTTGAGAAGTCTCTTAGTGAGACTGGGCATTCTGTATTCTGACTTGGTCCTGACAACAAGAAGAACCATTCACCACATCATCTGTCTTGTTCTATTAAGTAAGTAGGGAATAGTAACTCTCTTAGATACAGGCAGGAATATAGTGAAGTTTAGTTTAGGTATTGTTTTTCTTTACTTGTCTGAGCCTGTCTTGCAATGTTATTTTAAATGTTTCATGTGAATTGAACTCAGATGTCACTGTGAATATATACTTAGTGTTTTCTTGTTCTTTTATTATTTATTATTAAATATAGTTAAACCTTTTATTGTGGCTGATCTTTGTAAAGATATTTAAGTTTTCAGAGTGCTTACACGTTTTTTTGGTAACACTGTGTGGGCCACTCCTAATAATCTTGGTCTTGGTCAAACTACCATTTGTATTAGTATTAATATTACACATTAAAATTGGACACCCTTTGTTAAGTGACTTAAAGTAGCTGATGAGGGGTTCTGGTGGCAGTGGTAACTATCTTATAGTCTGGGCAGAAGGGGCATAGCTAGAAAACATGTGCCAGCCTTGCCCAGGTGTGTGGATGTGTAAAGCAAATCTCCAAGAGTGTGTGTGCCAGCTACTTGAGCAGAGACATGAAGCACTGGTTGGACAGAGAGAGTATTGGAGGACTTGACTTGGAACCCTGACCAAGGACTCAACTTTATAGCTATGCCAGTGGGGAGTTTTACTGGGGATTTGGAGAAAGAGGGGGAAACCAGCCCCCAGACTGACTGTGGTCTCTGCGTGCTTTTAAGGGAAATTGCACTTGATGCAGAGAGCTGCATCTGGAAATACTATGTGTGTACCTATAATCCTTCCAGTGAACATTCCCCATGGGTGCCAGTGGTGAGGATTGAGGCACCTTGATTACTGGTCCAGTGGTGGGTCGTCACAGCCTATATCCTTGTTTATTATGAGATCCATATACTCAAGATAACAAAGTCCCATAATTACTTTGGTGACTCTTTCTTCTCCCATAAAGTAGTTAAACAGTGGAACCTAATACCCCAGAATATCAGAAAAAACACAGATAGTCATAGCTTGAAACAACTCCTAAAGGAATACCTTACTCAACAATGATTATGCTCCTGTAATACTGGCTAATTTCTCATGCCATCAATCATAGAATCGTAGGATCATAGGATCATAGGAAGTTACTAGGCTATTGGCCCTGAGGCCTTTACAAGCCTAGCCAAGAATTTAGCCCATGTTCCAGCAAGGAAGCACCCTATGCCACTGTCCAGCAGGGACAAAGGTGGAATCCCAGCAGTGTCTTTTCTGTTTCCCATCCAAATATCCAGGTTGCGCTTAAAAAGGGTTAATGAGGTATTCTGCTTTATGTGGAGAGGGAGTCTATTCCACAAAAGGGGGAGTCTCTGGGACACAAATCTGTCCCGCCAATAAGTCCTTTTGATGTCACAGACCAGGATGAGGTAGCACGTGCAGGTTACTTGAGTAGAGCTTGACTTGCGGATATGCAGCAGTCCCATCAGGGCAGGGTCTGAGACTGCTTTGTATGCCAGACAGATGTCACCTCTGAGGAGTCTGTAGGAGACTGAGTAGAGGGACGGGGCTTTTAGACTATCTGTGTAGGGTAGATGTTTGAGGCCCTGGATTCTCTGGGTGAGGAAGCTCTGTGGTCTCTCCAGCTGCTGCAATGTGCTTTGTGAGATACATGCTGAAAGAAGCATTGTACTCAATAATGGGTCTTATAAGGGAAAATATAGGGATGTTATGACCACCTTGTCCCTGGATGAGATACCCTTACTAATAAGGTGGGTCATGAAGAAAGCTTTCCATACAATGGAGGCAATATGGTGGTCAAAAGTCAGTTTGCTATCAACCTGAGTGCCCAGGTCTGTCATGACTGATTGCGTGCTTAGGACCTTATTATCAATGTGATAATTTGTGGGGATGTCACTGTCCCCAAAAGGGATGATGCATCTTTGGCATTCAGTTTGAGGCCATGTTTCTGGCACCAGTTATTTGTTTGGGTGAGACCCACCACATCACTACAGCAGAGGCCCCAAGACTGATCCCTGAGGTACACCGCTTGTTATGGGTCTACTACTTGAGGTGGCTTTCCCTATTTTGACTAGGTGAGTTTTATCAGTGAGCCAGTTTGCTACCCATCTGGTAACATATGGATTGATGCCTAGTTGAGAGCGTTTATCTATTATACCTAAGTGGGGAATAGTATCGAAGGCTTTGGCCAGGTCAAGGTAGGTGGTGTGCACCGTCTTTCCCTCATCTACGGCCTTGGTGACTATCTCAAAGAAGTCAAGCAAATTTAACAGGCATGACCTCCCCTTGATAAAACAAAACTGTGTGGGATCAAGTGTCTGCAAGTTGCCAATGTCCTTGTTAATGAGGTCCATAATAATCCGCTCCATGGCCTTGCAGATCAGGCTAGTTAGGCTGATGGGTCTATAATTTCCTGGATCGGTGGATGCTCCACCTTTGTGCAAAGGGATGAGAGTAGCTGTCCTCCACTCAGCTGGGACGAAGCCAGTACTCAGGCGTTGGTTGAATAGCGTGCCTAATGGTGCTGCAAGTTCCTGCCTGAGTTCATGTAGGATGCAGCCTGGGATGTTATTGGGTCCCATGGAGGCTGTATTTTTTGCCTTAGAGAGGGCGCAGTGATGACTTGCTCCCTGGAGATAAGGGGAGGGGGGGGCAGGTACTGGGGATGTCCTGTTTTACTGATGGGGGACAAAGGAGTGACGTTTTCACTGACCCTGTCTGCCAGCAGGTTGGCTATATCTACAGCGTGTGTGTGTATGTGGTGTCCTTGACCAACAGTTCTGAGCAGATCTGGGTGCTTCCCTTGAGACTGTGGACATATGTGAAGAAGGCCTTATGATTGTCTTTAGTAGATGTGGCCAGTTTGGACTCAAAGTTTGCTTTGGAGGATTTCACTAATGCTCTTATTTGCTTGTTCAGGCTAAGGAGAGATTGCATCCAATTAGGCACCTGCTTCTTCTTGGTCCTGGACAGCAATTTTTTCCTTTTATTATAGAGTTTATTTATTGTAAATGTCCACCAGACACGTTTACTCTTCCTTGAGGAGGAGGATTTCATCTTGTCTGGTATTCCTTATTCCATGCAGCTATATAAATGCTTTTCTGTTATCTTCTCCTTGTATTACTTCTACCAAATGAAAATATCACAATGGCTTATTTTTAGTTATGCATCTAATGAGTTTTATATCACTGTCTGTATTGAGGCTTAGGAAATGTAATGTTTTCTGTTTACATTCTCTTTTTGTAAATTGTGATTGTAGGCAACTGTTAAACCTTTTGTATATTCTTTGTAAATCTTTGTAACATTTTTGTACTGTTGTTATGGAGCTTTTCTCCCTGGGTCTCTGCTGAAAACGGGCTACTTGCCCAGTCGGACGCTACCTGGTTAACAAATGTAAAATAAAATAAAATAAAATAAATAAATAAATCCATGATGATTCATTCCATTGCCTTACAGATGAGGCTGGTTAAACATATGGGTTTATAGTTACCCAGGTCTGTTGCTGAGCCACCCTTGTGGAAGGGGATAACAGTCGCTGTTTTCCATTCAGTGGGGACAAAGCCAGTATTCAGGCTGTGGTTGAATAGAGTGCCTAATGGAGTAGTTAGCTCTTGTTTTAGAACATTAAGAATACTGCTTGGAATGCCATCTGGTCCCATGGTGGCTGTGTTCTTAGCTTTGGAAAGAACATTGATGACTTGCTCTTTGGAGATGCATGGAGGAGGAGGAGATGATGAAGACATGGTTTGTGGTATGCTTGGGGGGATGGGGGGTGAAATTTTTGCAAAACATGTCTGTTAGTAGGTTTGCAATTTCTGCATGATCAGTGTGTGTGATGCCATTCACAATTAGTTAAGCGCACATCTGATTCCTACCTTTCAGGTTGCGGACGTAGCTGAAGAAATTCTTATGGTTATCCTTGGCAATAGTTTCTAAATTTTTCTCATAGTTGCTCTTTGAAGATTTTACAAGTTGTCTTATTTGCTTGTTTAGGCTGAGGAGGGTGCTCTTCCAGTACTGGGATCTCACTTTTGTATTTTTAGACAGCAGCTTCTTTCACTTATTGTATAATTTATTAACACTAGACTTCTACCAGGATGGTTTGGAAACATGGGGACACATTTTGGATTGCAGTTTCTCGGTTTATCTTCTCAGATATATACAAATCACACCATTGCCAAGTAATTGGGTGGGGAGGTGGCAGATAAACAATAATCCAAAAATATTCACCCCATGATGGATCTGTTAAAGGATCAGAGTGCCTTTCTTGGATCAAAGACACCAGTATGCCTTAGTGGATCCAGGCTTGGGAGTGATGTTTACTGGTGAACAGCCGCCAGCTGGGAGACATATGGTTGGTTTCAGCTCAAAATACCTGTACTGAGCTGCTGTGTGGGCTCAACATCATAAAGGTAAAGGGCGGGAGTGAGGTGTTGTGCCAGTCAGGTGACATGCAGTAGCAGAACTATAGAAGCTGTCTCTGTGGACATGGAATGTCACACCACTGCTGCAGAAAGTGAAAAAGTACCAGCTAGATTTTGTTGGTGTTACATACAGAGCATTGCTTCTCAAACCATACTTGTCAACTGGGAAATGTCCTCTCTCTTACCCTGGTAGTGGCCATATTGAAGGGCCCCAGACTCTGTACCTCTAAATGAGAAGGTCATCTCAATGTGAGCATGAATAGCAAAAAAAAAAAAGAAACTCTATTTCTAGTGAAAAAGCAATTACCAGCTATTTTAAGTATTTTAGTTTATTTGGAGTTCTTGGCCTTCGTAAAGACAATGAATGAGGTACTGGAATGATTCTTGAGTTCTATTGGGAGACTTCAGCTCTGACACGTGGAATGATGGAGATGCCTAGAGACTTGTGATTTGAGAGGAAAAGTATGCCTATTCTGAGATTTAGTTGGGGAGTTATTTTTGGATTTCTGTACTAGTCATGGATTGTCCATAACAAATGTCAAATAAGCACACAAGGTTGCTCATAAATGTACTTGCTACTAGAGCTCTTTGAGCCAAACATTGATCAGCTTTGCAGTTATGTCATCATCCCCAAGGCCATATGTTTTCAACACTCTGCTCAATAGAAATGATGAGTTACTTTGATCATCAAGTCTGACAGCCAAAGGAGCAGATGAACAGACACAGGAAACCCAAACATGCAGTGAGGATGTCCTGTGAAAATTAAGACAGCACTCCTATGTGGGATATTATCAACTCCCACCTCAGGAAAAGATATACACATATATATATATATATATATATATATATATATATATATATATATATATATATATACATGGGGAGTTCAAGGAAGTGGAGTCTGAATGGATCTTATTCAAAACATCAAGAGTTGATGTGGTGGCAAGAACCTGCAGTCAAAAGGTGGTTGGTATTTCTCTTGGCAGAAACCCTAAGGTCTACTTATAGACACTGGCAATCAAGGAAACCTTCAGGTAAAGATAGAATTCCATGCAATGATGCCAAATATGGCTGATAGGTACTGAAAAGCCAGGAGGGCAGTAGCTGTGCAGTCTCCATATGAAGGTCAGGTGGGAGGAGTTTGGTGAGGCCATGAGAAATGACTTTTAGATGGCTTTAAATAAGTTCTTGCAACCCATCTGTTGACTCAGGAATGACAGGTGGTACATTGCTCATGCTGTTCTAAGTGAGAGTGGAAAACCGCTGACCTAGACTGAAGAAACTGAGGAAATCCTGACTCTGGTGGGCATACCATCCTCTAAGGAGAGAATGCTATAAGTAGCTGGATGGATTGGTTCCATGTGTGTAGATAATCACTGCAGTAATTAAAGATTTCCAGGCTGTGGGAGCGGATGAGATCTGTCTGGAAACAGGAAACTCCTAAACATTGTTGGTCTGTTAAAGTTAACATACCATTTTTTGTTGGCTACACACCTGGGAGATACCCCTGGATTGACAAGCTAGGTTTGTATCACCTGTTTTTAAAAAGGAGACAGGAAGATGTTATCCAGTTATAGAGGGATCATGCCCCTTCTCAACTCCACTGGGAAAATCTATACCAGGGTGCTGTAAAGAACAGTTAATCCAATAGTGGTGCCCCTGACTCAGGAAGACTAGTGCAGATTTATCCCAAGGGCAAATCATTGGATCATCTCTGTCCTTGCTCTTTCTTGGAACCTCTTACCCTCAGCTGACTGTAATCACCAATGTGCACTGGGATGGATAGTTATTGAGAAGCAAATGGGAAGAAAGTCAGCACCTCCAAGTCAGGGGTCATGGTTCTGTCCCAGAAAATAGAATACTCTCTTCATGTGCATGGGGAATAGCTTTCATTAGTGCAGACTGACCAGGAGGTGGGCAGAATGGCGATACTGCAGACTTTGTACCACATTGTAATGATGCAGTGAGACGTGAACCATATAACAAAACTTACTGGTTAGTCTGTGTCCCTGCCTTCACTTATGGGCACATGCACTGGATAGAGACCAAAAAGATGAGATCACAGATAAGCGCTACAAATGTTTCATTGAAATTAATTGTGTCATTTTCTGTAAATGTCAAGAACGTCACTATAGAAGAAAAATGTCATTTACCTACTGCTCCTTTAGACTGGCAGAATTCATTTGCAATGGTTTAGGTTCATAGCATACCTCTCAACTGTCCATATTTTTGCAGAATGTACAGATTTTTGCCTTATATTTTTAGTCTGTTGCTCATAAGATTTGTGGTTTTCTGGCAAATCGATGGGATGATCTGAGGAGTGAATATTAAACAACTCTGCAATTTGAAGTGGAAATTTGTAAATGGACAAGGGTTTTGTTTGGATCCTGGGATGAGAAATGCTGAGATAGTAGACCAAAATTGCTTTTATAATCAGTTAGTTGCTGTGTAAAGTATTATTTCTTATTGATAGCTATATGTTTCTTTGCCTGACTGCATAGGAATCTATAGCTATGGAGATTTTGGTCATTTTGTTCTTTTGCCATTCCTTCTGGGCTTTGTCTCTGTTTACTAGAAGCTTTTTTCTGGAAATTGTTAGCCAAGGGGCATGATTGATTTTTGTTCCTTTAGTTCAGAGTGGTGCTAGGCTGTTGAGGGTGTCTAGAAATATTTTGCTAAAGTAGTTAACTGCATCATCCAAGGGGAGCATTTTAAGTACAGACCAATTTAAGGATTTGAGTATATTAGTAAAGAGTTGCTGGTTAAAGTTAGTTAAGTTTTGTGAAGTTTTATAATTATGACCTTTGGGAAAATTTTATATATATACATATATATATATATATATATATATATATATATATATATATATATATACATATACATATACATATACAGATAAATGGTCATTTAATGTGTCTGGGAGAGTACCGGAGTTGGGTCTGTGACTAGGATCCAGTCTAGAACTAATTCTTGATTGTTACCTTTAGGAATTCTTGTTGGAGTTGTGATAAGTTGTGTGAAACCAAAGAGATTTATACTGTTGTCTGGAAAGTCTGAGATTAGGTTTTGTCAGTTGATATTAACATTACCCATGATTATTGTTTCACTGGATATATCCTGAGATAACTAGAACAGGATGTCCTCTAGTATGGGAGTATCGTGAACTGGGGGGATGTACAACACTATAATACAAAGCTGTTTAGTGTTATTAAGTTTCAAGAAGGCTATGAGGATTTCAACATTACTAAATTTTGAGATTGACTTGGAGTAGGGTACTATTGTATATGAGTTAGGGTTGGTTAAAGCTACTCCTCCTGCTATTTTATGAGTTCTGTCAGATCTAATTATATTGAAGTCTGGAGGGAGTATTTCAGAATCTTGTATATTTGATAACAGCTAGCCTATTTCCATCACATTCCATATTATTTCTAAAACATAAAATTTTGCAATCCTGCTCCTCTCAAAATTAAAATGTAAAATGAACCCAGTCAGCAGCAACCATTACTCCTATCATTATTCAGATATACTAGCCAAATTTCTGTAATTGCTAGTATGTCAGGCGTATGTTGTAATAGTCATACATGGAAGTCAGTTATTTTATTAAAAATCAGGTTAAGTAAGACTAGAAATAGGTTGCTAGAGGAGGATCTATTATAAGAAAGGGAAGTTGGAGTGGGTTCCTGGGTTTGGGTGTATATCCCCACACTGGGGTAAACCTGAATAATGATAGGAGTAATGGCTGGTGCTGACTGGGTTCATTTTACATTTTAATTTTGAGAGGAGCAGGATTGCAAAATTTTATGTTTTAAAAATAATAGGGAATGTGATGGAAATAGGCTAGCTGTTATATTAGAGTAGCTTTTAGTTTGTTTATGGAGGCCTGTGAAGAATGCAGTAGATGTTTTGATAACATTGATTTTATAAGTACAATGTGTTAAAAGTGAAAGGGATACTGTAAGGTAGAGGATGTGGATTACTGTAGAAAAGGGGTATGCCATGTTAAGAATAGGTAGTAGGAATAGGAAGGAGAAAGAGGAAGGAAATGTGGTAGGAGTGGAAATTGTTAATGGGAATGGTGTGGCAGGTCAGAAGGTTGCATCAGCTGTGATGATTGACTTTGAATGGTTGCCTAGGGATGTGGTATAGGATGAGGGTAAGAGGAGAATGTGTGTGATTGGTGGAGGTGTTTAAGGGGTGTGGTTAAGGATAGTATAATGTAATTGAAGTTGGTGGGTGGGAAATGGGGGGAGGGTAACAGAGCAGAGTGACCCACATGGGCAGAATGGAGCAGGCTGACTCAGGATAATGGATGTACGAGAAAAAAAAAACAATCAGAGAAGTGGCTTTCAGGTAAATAAAAATGTTATAGGAAGAAAAAAAATGCAACACTAGTCCTGATAAAAGTTTTTGTGAGTAGTTATTCCCAAACCAGAGTCTGTTGTGTAAAACAATTTGATTTTAAACCATTACCCTTAATAGTTTGATCTAAGTGGAAGAGATAATTACAAACAACCAGCAAATGAGCTATGAGGGAGGAGGGGGGAGACCACTAGCTGGATGCACTGCACAGAGAAGGACGGTAGTTGAAAGGTAGAGACACTGTAACAAATTACACTGTTTTTGTTTTTTAGAAGTATCTGCAAAGTTAGTCAGAAATGTCAGTTAGTGCCTCTACGTTACTGTGGTGCCATTATATGGGCTAAGCAATGGATGGTCATTGTTTTATTCAACCGGAGATAGGTACTGTTTCCCTGAAGTTAATGCTTGGCCAGGGTGGTGAAATAGAACCATATCACTTAGAAGGTCATAATTAGGTTAATACTAACATCCACTGGAGTAGAACCAGGCAAATTGGTTTATTGTGGTGCCATTCTATGGGCTAAGCAATAGACATTCTTTGTTTTTCAACAGGAATTATGCACTGTTTCCCTGAGGTTGCTGCTTAGCCAGGGTGGTGAGATAGAGTCATGCTGCTAAGGAGGTTATAATTAGGTATAATACTAACATCCACTGGAGTACAACACAGTGATCTACCCTTGATGAAACCAAATTGGGTTGGGTCTAGTGTCTGGAAGTTTCCTATGGTGTTATTGATCATTCATTATTGATCATTTCCACAATGATTCTTTCCATGGCTTTGCATATGAGACTAGTGAGACTTATGATGCTGTAGTCTCCAGGGTCTGTAGATAGTCCACCTTTGTGCACAGGGATTATTGTTGCTGTTCTCCATTCATGAGGCACAAAGCCTGTTTAGAGGCTACAGTTAAATAGCAATTCCAGGGGGGCTGATAGGTCATGTTTCATGTTATTTAAACGGCATCCTGGGATACTGTCTGGGCCCATTGTTGAAGTGTTCTTGGCCTTAGAGACAGCATTAAGGACCTGTTCCCTGGTGATAGCACGGTGAGTTATATGTGATGGTATTTTCTGAGGGAAGTTTGTGGGGGAGAGAGGTGTAAAGTTGGAGCTGAATTTGTCAACCAGTAGGTTTGCTATATTTTCTGGCTCAGTTTATGTGGCTACATTAACAATGAGCTCTGCACACAATTGAGTATTGCCTTTGAGGTTGCAGACATAACTAAAGAATGCCTTGTAGTTGTCCTTCGCCTAGGAGCCCAACTTTACTTCAAATTTGGCTTTGGTAGACTTTATTTGTCCTCTGAGTTGTTTGTTATATTTGATGAGAGTGCTTTTATCCTGTTAGATGATGCACCTCTGAATTTTTCCCATGATATTTTGCCTTCTGTTATACAGCCTACTGATGTTGTGATTCTTTGGTTTGGGTTCCTAGAGAAGCTGCACCTTGGATGCCTTCTATTGTAGATTATCCAGGCATGATCTAGTGGGAGGATGCCTCAAAACAGACTCAGGACATGTTAAAGGGCTTGTCTCTCTTTAGCTTTCTTGGGAATGCCTAAGGTTACCACAGGATAAGCTGGAGGCTATTGCTCATTTTAAGAAAGTCTGAACTACCCTGTTTAACTTGCTACTGCTGTGACCCTCTCCAAAAAAAATGCAGTTTTAAAAATGGGTAGATGGATGGATATATGCCAAATGTAGTTTTTTATCTGCTAATCTGACTGGTGTACAGGCTGGTTTTCAATGCAAAATGTGGAAGAAGTTGAGCAAATAAGCAATATTTTCATACGTTATACGGTTGTCAGTCATAGCTCTAGAGGTTGATTATTTCAGGAAATCAAACCAGTTACCACAAATATCATCTGTACTTATATGCAGCTGGAGCAAGTGCTTTACAATGCAAACTGCAGCAGATAGGGTACACTGAGAAGGAAGATATATTGTATCAAAAATTGTACACATTTATTGTACAAGAAAATAATAAAGTTGCATAAACGGATGAACATATCCTCAAAACGGTACAGATAAACAAATGTTCTTAGGTCTGTAAATGTGCAGCCCTTGCTATAGAAGATTTACAGTTTAGGACTTAGTTGTGCGATGAGAAATAATCATACAGTTTAACTAATATTCAGCTTATGGACATTAACACAGTAATATTTCTAGATTTACATTTCTATAAACTTGGCATGCTTTCTGGTTATAACAGGTGGTAAGTGGAGTCAGCAGTCACAAAACAAAGGCCTGCATTTCATAACAGTACAGATCACACATTAGAGTCTAAAATGTGATCTGTACTTTTATCCCCACAAAAAGCTGGAAGCATAGACACATAGCCCAAGCTAATAAAAGTTAATAAAACTATAATCAAAATAATTAAAACGTAACCATTCTACTGATACAGGTAAGCGCTTTTACACTGGATCAGTGCTTCATCAGACCATTACACAAGGCAAGGTTGGAACTGTAGTTTACCAACAGTTTATTGCACCACAAAATAAAAGAAACATAAGTGCTTTCATTATATAAAATATATAACTTCATCATATAAAAGCCAACATTCAAATGGGCACATATATATGACTTGCATTATCACATGACAAACACCAATTAATGAATTAAAGCAACAATGTATAAAAATATAAAAACAGTTAAAAACACATATAACCATTAGTAGATTCCCCAGAAAAAATACATGTATATATTTATTTAGGAAAATAATGCATAAATAAGAATGTGAAAAAGCACATATTTAAAATAAACAACAATGTAAATATGTGTGTATAAGTCCATTAACACATATTTATGTGTATAAATCTATGCTATCTCAGTTCTGCCTTCATTTTAACACACATCCTATATATGCAATTTCATTTAAACCTGGGAATCCCACTGCATCCAGGCGCAAAATCCAATACAGTTCACGGTTCTCCAAGAACAATTGCCAGGGAGCACCTCTTGTATTCTTTTGCACTTGTTCAATTATAATGAACTTGAATTGGTGTTCAGGGAATTCCAGAATGTGTCTATACAGGGCATTGGTAGTTTTTTCCCCCGTATATCATAACTGTGCTCATAAATACATTGCTTTAGCATCCGCTCCATCTTGCCAATATAAAAAGCAGGACAGGCCTGGCACAATGCCCCATATACAACTCCAGAACTATTACAATTGTAATGCCCCTTCACTCTAAAATTAAACCCATTGATAGCAAAAAGCTCACTCCAACTCCAACCTTGCCTTGTGTGTGGTTAAAACGTTTGTGGTTTTCCTGTGGAATCTCCATCAGACCATATTACATCAAAGAACACAGCAGTCATTTAAATATAAAAGACTATGCAAATCAATTCTCAACAGTGATTCAAACTAACCAAACACATCATCATGTCAATTAAACATTAAAATTACCTACTGCATGAGGCATCGGAGACCATCCATGTGCAACTAACAGTGGGCAAAACTGCTTTTCAGTTTGTAGCCTGCTACAGATCACCCACCTTGTCTCAGAACCCCCACTCGGCATTCCTGAGAACATTGGAGAATATGAAGGTCTCACAAAACACCATGATATTGGGTGATTTTAACTACCCAAACATTGACTGGGAAAACTACTCAAGTAAACAGAAAAAAAGACAGGCCAGCAGAAAAAGCAGGAATGATGCAGAGTCAAAAATACAATATATAAATGTTTATTTGTAAACCCAAATAATCACAGACCGGTTTCGGCAGAATATGCCTTCCTCAGTCTGTAACACACTGAGGAAGGCATATTCTGCCGAAACCGGTCTGTGGTTATTTGGGTTTACAAATAAACCTTTATATATTGTATTTTTGACTCTGCATCATTCCTGCTTTTTCTGCTAGCCTGTCTTTTTTTCTGGATATTTGGTTTGGGCCGTGCATCCCCCACCTGCATAGAACTTGGTTTGCGCTAAAAACTACTCAAGTCCCAACTCCTTTGCCCAATGGTTCCTGGAGTTTATAAACTCAAATGCCATGAAACAGCTAGTCACCACTCCCACAAGAGGGGACAACATATTGGACCAGGTCATCACCAACATGGGGGCTCAATGCTCAACACCAGAGGTAAACCCCTCGTTGGTAAGATCAGACCATAAATTAATCACAATGGACATCCACATCCTGACCCCACCCCCAGCCAAGGAAACCAATGTGAAAAATTTCTCCAGAGTTAACTTTACACTTCTCAAAACCAAAGTGGATAGTTTCAAAGCCCCCGGGCTAATGTAAAATGCTACCCAAACCGCAGAATCCTTTACAAATGCATTCTATGAGCACCTACAGGAATGCATGGATCGAGCCATCCCAAGCAAAACCAAGACTCACTCCTCCAAAAACAGGAGACCAGTCTAGTGGACCCCTGCCATAAATAAGCTATACAACAGAAGGAGGAATCTATTACATGATAGAGCAAAATCCTAAAAAGGGAAGGCATCCCTGATCAGTATTAGCAAGAAACTACGATCCCTCATAAAATCATCAAAGGCTAGCTTCAAAAGAAAAATCGCCAAAGACTCTAAAGAAAATCACAAGGCCTTCTTTAGCTACATTAAGAATCTATGGGGCAACTCTCAGATTTGCTCTGAGTTGGTGCAGAATGGCATAAAATACACTGAACCCACTGACATTGCCAACACCCTGGCGGACAGGTTTAGTGCAAACTTTACCCCCCCTTCCCAAAAGGGCCAGTGTCTATCCCAGAAGAATCTAGTCCCCCAGACATCACAGACACACAGGTGAAAGCAGCCCTCTCCAAAGTAAAAAACACAGCATCAATGGGACCGGATGGTATCTCGGGCTGCGTCTTACACGAGCTTCAAAAAGAACTAAACCCTCACATAAACTCACTGTTCCAACTCAGCCTTACTACAGGATATGTACCCAAAGAATGGCGTACAGAAACAGTTATCCCCGCTCCACAAAGGTGGTGCTACAACGGATCCGGGAACTATCGCCCTATAAGCCTGACTAGCCTGGTCTGCAAGGCTATGGAGCGCATCATCATGGATCTCATAAACAAAGACATTGGGAACCTCCAGACACTGGACCCTACCCAATTCGGCTTTGTTAAAGGCAGATCTTGCCTCTTAAACCTAGTTGATGTCTTTGAAACAGTTACCAAAGCCATAGATGAGGGAAAGGTAGTCCACACAGCCTACCTGGACCTCGCAAAGGCCTTCGACACAATACCCCACCCCAAATAAGCTTACCAGCTTAAATATCAACCCATATGTCATGAGATGGGTTGCAAACTGGCTCAGGGATAGAACTCACATGGTCAGAGTTGCGGGTGCCATGTCCGACTCCAAACCGGTTACAAGTGGCATCCCACACGGCTCAGTCCTGGGACCCCTCTTGTTCAGTATATACTTCTCTGAAGTACAGGCAAGCACGGGAGGACTGTGGCTGACCAAGTTTGCAGATGATTGCAAACTTGGAGCCATAATTGACTCTCTGGCTGACATAAACATCCTTCAGAAGGGTCTTACAGAGACAGATACCTGGTGTCAGAACCATGGCCTCAAGCTGAATGCCAAAAAGTGCATAGTCATCCCCTTTGGGAAAAACAAAGTGCCCACAAACTACCACATAGGAGGTAATCCACTAAACACGGAAGATGTAATTAGGGATCTGGGGACCCAAGTAGATAGTAACCTCTCCTTTGATAATCACATTGCCAAAGTGGTTAGAAAAACCTTCTATATAGCTCACCTAATCACAAAAGGGTTCACATCTAGATCAAGAGAGGTCATTGTGCCTCTCTACTCATCGCTCATTGGGCCCATAATTGAGTACAATGCCCCATTTGGGATGTACCTTACCCGACACCTGCAACAGCTGGAGAGACCTCAAAAGTACCTCACCAAGAGGATCGTGGGCCTCAAACAGATGCCCTATGCAGCTCGACTAAAGAAACTCCAGCTATACTCAGTTGCTTACCGCCTACTCAGAGGTGATCTCTGCCTGACGTACAAGGCCATGTCTAACCCGGAATTAATGGACATGCTTCACCTCAACAAAACCAAATCCATTAGAGCTACATGCTCCAGGGATTTAAACCTCATCACAATGAATAGAACATGCTGGAGGGATAGATTCATATCCCAGAGGCTTCCCTTGCTCTGTAATAGAATCCCAGTCCATGTTAGGCAAAGCCCCTCACTGACCCTCTTCAAAAGAAATCTTGATGTGTGGATGGGAAATCGTAAATTTACCCCTGGGATCAATTCTATGGCCCTGCTGGACAGAGGCTCAGGAATCTAATCTAAAAGGGAGGTGAAAGCCAACACATTCTGGCTAGGCTTATAAATGCCTTAGGGCAGATAGCCTAGTACCTACCTATGAACCTATAAAAAGATCTCTAGCCTTGAGGGTGGGCTTTAAAGAAACCCTACCATTCAAGCCAGGATACTTATCTGCCCGTAATCTGATAATCCAGTATAGTTCCTGGATCTCTGTAAAATTTATAAAATCACCTTTACATTCACTCATAATTACATTTACTAACCAACCTTCAGGCTGCAGCTAAAAATAAGTTGGAGGCATGCTATAATAAGATTGCAAAATTTGCCACCAGCAAACAATACCACATCCACCACTGTGCTGCCCTTCAGTCATTGAATCAGCTCAAACTGCTGCACCATTTAGACTGCATACAGCTTCTCTCCACACACATTATTCACAAAGTCAATGACTGCTCTGATTTTAGTCCTCTTCTCAATTCCTACCACCCTAATAGACCACTTTGATCTAGTCAGCATCATCTTCTCAGCATATGTAAACCCCACAGTTCTCTGGCCAAAGTCTCTACTCATACTCAGTCACTAAAACTGGAAGACTAAAAATGGATTTCTATCCCTCTGTAAATTAGATCAAATTAGCTCTACCTCTAATCTCTCTAACTTCAAACACCTACTAAAAGCTCACATAAATAAGACTTGACTCTGTTTCTGCACTACCCCAAGCTGAACTACCCCCCCCCAGCATACTTCTTAGTAATTTCTTATCTCTGAGCATAGTCAATCTAATTCTTAGATAAAGGACACACAAAAGTTTGCTTAGGCTATGTTATCTATTCTTCTCTGTTCCAAAGTGTGTATTCAGTATATATAATGTCATGTCTGTGACCTGTAACTTGTGAATTCTTTAACTATTGATAATGTTTGTTTTCACCTTGTTATCGCTGTCCAAATATTTGCACTCTGTATATACACGTTTACACAGTTTGAACTGAAGTTGTGATTTTTTTTACTTAGTTAATGTGTTTTTTTTTTCTGTATTAGGCTTTATAATAAATGTGTTATTTAACTGTAACCATATTATCTCACCATGGAGCTTTTCTCCCTAGGCCTCCTTTGAAAATTGGGTATTATCCCAGTCAGACCTTCCCAGTAAATAAATGTCAAATAAAAAAAATGTTAATAAAAGTTTGACAGTTTAGTACAAATACAGTATGATGCAAACAAACAATGCAGTAACTACGTGGCAAAGATATGCAGACTATAGTACATTTGTATAGTAGTCTATAGTCTATACATTAGTGAGTTTAATGAGAATGTGGATTGCAATATTATACATGGCACATATATTCAAAATAAACAACGGGTTAATTTTCTCAAGTAAAAAATAAGCATGGTCCTTATGAATATGCATGGATACCAACAACCAAAACTGATGGAAATGAAGTTTAGGGGTATGAGTGTATACAGTTTGGAATAAAATCCTCCTGATCCTGCTGAATTAGTGTGGTTAACACATTACAAACAACTACACGAGTGCATCAAAATAAACTATTAGTCACACTGGATCTGTAAATTACTCAGCAGATTTTGAAACAGGTTGATCAGGACAGTTGCATTAAGCATGACAATTAATGTTTCTAATGTCAGACCATATTGGTAAGAAAACTAGGGAGATCCTAAAGTATTCAGTCTCTTATGTCTACTGAACACATGTGGCTTCTGGTGAGTCCTTTTCCAAAACATGACTCCTACAGTCTGCATAATATGGATCATTAGTAAATCTCTTCCTAAAATGTTCAACCACAGTCTGGCTTACTGGAACTAGAACCCTGTACTGCAAGTTGCAAACACACCCCTGGTCTTAGTGGAGCTTGCTTCTCTGTCTGACCATACACAAATTTAGCAACAAGAGTAGCATTCATTATACATTAATTCACCATGCCTACTACCTCCGGTAGTACTTGGTCTACCCTCACTGTCAATATTCTAGGTAGAAGTTTTACATCAGCATTGCAAAGGGACGGTCTGAAATTTCCAGGATTCTTTGGCTCCTCCTTCCCTTCTGTTAAAACAAAATCCATTACCTCAATCAGAGAGCATAGTACCATCATTTTCTCTGAAACACAGCCGAATATTTTTGACATTTTCTTCTCTATCTCTATTCCACAATCTTGTAAAATGCTATGGGGTATCCCTCTGGTCCTCCTACTTTCCCAGTTTTAGATATCTAACAGCTGCCTACCTTTTTATTTAATTCTTTTTGCCAGCTTGCAATAGCCACAGTCTCTCCCACTCTCCAAAACATTCCCCTTGTCCTATGAGCTCTTTATACAAAGCACTGTAGAAACCATTACAGACTTTCACAGTACACATACTGCACATAATCTTCTCTCCCTCTGTTGTTTTAATTGACCTGACTCATGCTCTCATCCAATGATCATTGATTCTCCACATAAACATTTTTGCAGCCACCTGTCCTTTTGCCCACCAATTTGCTCCTGTCCAACCTAAATCTATAGCTATCTGCTTTCTAAATACTTCACTCCTTTCAGTTCCCAGATCCTATTGTCTGCCCTTTTACCCACCTCTTTCAACAGCCTAATAAATTTTCCATGCTTTGAATACTGTTCCTATTCTGCCTCCTAATTAGCCGCATGTGCCCCATTAGCCTTACTCTGCCTTACTTATACTCCATTCACTTCAAATCCACCTTCACGATCTTGCTGATTTTATATCACTACTTTCTGCCAAGCTTTTTAACAATCCAAATCTGTCACTATTTCTCCATTTGTCTGGATTCCACTTCCAAATCTTATTGTTTTTCCTTCCCCTTTCCACATCAAAGTAGCCATTGTATTCATAACTTCTCAACCTGTTAGAGCAAGAAATCTGGACAAAGCCATAAATAAAAGTGGGAAAAAGTCCCCAAAATTGGGGCACTTTTTAAATATTATTCTTACAAATTCAGAAAGTTGATAGAATAACAAGTTTTGCATTACGTGAATTGTCTGAAGGGTACGAAGTCGGAAACTCAAATGTCTGCCATTATTTTCTAACTTCAATCTGTAATGATTTGCCATTAATTTGACAGAAAACCACAATTTTATGAAAAATGGACCAAAAATATAAGGCAAAAATCTGGACATTCTGCAAAAATCTGAACAGTTGAGAAGTATGATTTGCATTAACTAAGACTAATCTCTCTACAGCCCTAATTTTTCTAGTTCAGCTTCTCTTTCCATGTTTATATTTTAAAAAATCTGTCTAGATAACTGACTTGCTTATTCTCTCCTTTATGAAATATAACTTTTCTTAACTTCCCATATCTTCCCACATGAGTTCTACTGCCCACATTACCATTTCCAAAATAGTCTTGCCTAGTTTTTGTTGCAGGACCATATTCAATTCACCTCCTAGCAATAGTCTATCCCCATCTTCTCTCAGCCTTCTAATATCCCATTTTTGGTAGATTTTTGCAACCTCTGACCACTGACCATCAAGCATCCCCACTTGCACACAGTCCCTGATTCCCCAGCAGTGGGGACTGCCATCCTTTCAGCTCTGCCAGGGGAGTCTTCTGTAGGGAAAGGCATCATTCAGGCAAACACTGGATGTTCTTTGTATTCTCACCGACATCTCAGCCATGAGATCATATGTATTTTAGCCCTAGCCCAACCCCCTGGTGATGAATTCCCCACACACTTCACTACAGGGGCTGCCCATGCTCCTGCATAACTGTGTATATGAGCTAATTTGCATGAGAGACAGGAAGTTACTCTTACTAGCTTGGATAGCTACAGTGAACGGCCTTCCAAGCTGACTGCTGCTTCTGGTGTTCTGTAAGAACATTACTGCACTACACCAAAGCAGAAAATGCAATCACCTGGGAGCTACCATCTTTCCTCCTAGGATATGCACTGCCTACCCTCCTCTGCCATCCCTTCAGCTGTCCAAGCCACCAATCAAACTTGGGTTGCCTTGATCATAGTTAGGACTTTTCCCTCTACCCACTATGCTGGCTTTGTCTTTCGAATTTCGTTAAACACCCCGCTCAATAATGGACATCATCATCTTTATTTGGCCTGTAGAAAATTACGTGTCACTCCTATCCCTTCTGTGGCAGCTCTACCACCCATCTTCCCTGCTCATCTCCATTCGCTGTCAAGAGTTTCCATTCTAACCCATCTCTGACCAACACTCCAACCTCATGTTCCCTCCCTTGACACCAAGTACCCCCCAACAAATGCATCCATGTTTCTGCAGTTTTCCCACCATCTATATACTCCCTTACCAGTTTTGCCAGCATGCATTTTCTCTTTTTTTTAGGTTATTGACACCGTCCACACTGAGTCACAGTTCATAACCCCCCCATCCATATCTCCCCTCCTCCCTGCCTTTCCTGAGGAAATACACTTAGAGTCTTTGCATAGGTCCCCCCAATCTACTAATGCTCCCACTAGCAGCAACTGGCTACAGTGTCTGTTGGCCACTCATCACAGAGGTGAATTGCCTTACCCACCTATGCCAGCTCAAACAGATGAGAAAACAGAGGCACACATATTTCAAATTTCTCTTCAGTTGAGCTACCATATTTGTCAGCCTTCTTTTATCTTGACCCTCCACCATGCAAGCATCCCCCATGAATTTGAGTGGAAACAGTTTCCATCAAACCCTACTGAGCAAATTAGCTATTAACTTGCACTTCCTCACCTTTCCACCATGCATCCCTTCCTTTAACCACCTCAAAATACATTTTCCTTGTCTCTTGTTCTATATCTATCCAAAAAGTCAAACCCTTTCATATTACCTTCAGCCTGATGGGATGCATTAATTTGGCTATTGACTCCTGTGCTTTTAAATGTCTCAGTGCTGGAATAGTTGCACCTCTTGCCTCTTCATAGTTGCAGAGAAAACTTCACCAAATCTCCTTGGGTTGTTGCATAACTTAAAATCCACTCTCGTCCCTGTTGCTATGGCATTTGAACAAAAAGCACCTGTACTTGCTGTCACCATATTGTATATTTCCCAAACTTGCTTACCTGCTGCATCTGCTGAAGTAGACTGCTGTTTACCTTCATGTCTTCCTGGAGGCTAATTATCTTTGCACTCTCTCTCTCTTTCATTATTCACGCTCATGATCGTCTTGCTTCTTTAGTGACTCCAACATAAACTTCAGCCAAAATGCCTCTGCCAAAAAGGAGGTAGTTGCTTTGATTAGCTTAATACTTTTCTAAATTCTCTGTACATCATAGGTTCATAGGTTCATAGGTTTATACTAGGCTATCTGCCCTAAGGCATTTATAAGCCTAGCCCAAATTATTGTGGCTTACGCCACCCCTTATATGAAAAAATACTGTGCCCATTAGTTTGTTGTGCCTCTGTCCAGCAGTGACACAGAGATGATTCCCGGGGTAAACCTACGTTCTCCCATCCACAGGTCTAGATTTCTCTTGAACAGAGTCAGCGAGGTGCTCTGCCTCACATGGACTGGGATTTTATTCCACAACATAGGGAGTCTCTGAGTGATAAATCTATCCCTCCAGCACGTCCTATTTATATCCGTGCTAAGGTTTAAGTCGCTTGCTCTAGTGGTTTTGGTGGATTTGGATTTTTTGAGGTGGAGCATGTCCATTAATTCCGGGTTGGACATGGTCTTGTATGTCAGGCACATGTCACCTCTGAGCAGACGGTATGCGACTGAATAGAGCTGGAGTTTCTTCAATCTGGCAGTATATGACAGATTTTGGAGTCCCTTTATCCTTTTGGTGAGGAACTTTTGGGGTCTCTCCAATTGCTGCAGATGTCGGGTGAGATACATCCCTAATGGGGCATTGTACTCGATCATTGGTCTGATAAGTGAAGAGTACAGGGGAACAATGACCTCACTAGATCTGGATGTGAATCCCTTCATGATAAGGTGGGCAATGTAGAAGGTCTTTCTAACCACTTTAGCAATGTGAGTGTCAAAAGAAAGGCCACTGTCAACCTGGGTCCCCAGGTCCCTGATAACCTCTTCTGTGCTTAGTGGATTGCCACCTATATGGTAGCTTGGGGTTACCTTGTTTTTCCCGAAGGGTATGACTATACATCTTTTGGCGTTTAACTTCAGGCCATGGCTCTGGCACCAGCTATCTGTTTCCGTGAGTCCCTTCTGAAGGATATCCGTGTCCGATGCACTTTCCACTATGGCGCCCAGTTTGCAGTCGTCTGCAAACTTTGTCAGCCAAAGTCCTCCCATGTTGGCCTGTACTTCTGAGAAGTAGATGCCAAACAATAGGGGCCAAGGACCGAGCCCTGTGGGACACCACTTGTGACCGGCTTGGAGTCTGACACAGCGCCAGCAACTCTAACCCTGTGGGTTCTGTCCTTAAGCCAGTTTGCAACCCATCTTGTGACATATGGGTTTACATTTAAGCTGGTAAGTTTTTCTACAATACCCGAGTGGGGTATTGTGTCGAAAGCCTTTGCAAGGTCAAGGTAGGCTGTATGGACTGCCTTTCCTCATCAATGGCCTTGGTGACTGTTTCAAGAAGTCAACCAAGTTCAAAAGGCATGATCTTCCCTTGACAAAGCCAAACTGGGTCGGGTCCAATGTCTGCAAGTCCCCTATATCTTTGTTTATGAGCTCCATTATGATCCTCTCCATAGCTTTGCAGACTAGACTTGTTAAGCTTATGGGGCGGTAATTACCAGGGTCCGTAGAGGCACCGCCTTTGTGGAGTGGGACCACAGTTGCCGTGACGCCACTCCTTGGGCACGTATCCTGTGGTAAGGCTAAGATTAAACAGCTGCCTTATGTGCGGGTTTAATTCCTCATTTAGCTCGTAGCACACAGCCGGGGACACCATCCGTCCCATTGATGCTGTGTTTTTAGCTTTAGAGAGAGCAGCTTTCACCTGCGCATTTGAGATGTCCGGGAAGGCTACACTCGGCTGGGATAGTTATCTCTCCTTTAGGGGAGAGGGGTGAAGTTTGCACTGAACCTGTCTGCCAGTATGTTGGCAATGTCTGTGGGTTCAGTGATTTTTGTATCATTTTGGACTAATTCTGAGCATATCTGGGAGTTTCCACCCAGGTTCCTAACATAGCTGAAAAAGGCCTTATGATTGTCCTTTGAATCCATGGCAATTTTTCTCTCAAAATTGGCCTTAGTTGATTTTATGAGTGCTCGTATTTTTTACTAATAATGATCAGGGGTGACTTCCTTTTATGGATTTTGTTCTATCATGTAATAGCTTTCTCCTCTTATTGTAAAGTTTGTTAATGGCTGGGGTCCACCAGACTGGACGTTTGCCCTTTGTGGAAAGAGTCTTGGTTTTATTTGGGATTGCCTGATCCATGCAGTCCTGGAGGTGTTCATAGAAGGCATTTGTAAGGGCTTCCGAGCTTGGGTTGTGGTTTCCTCTGGCTCAGGGGCCTTGAAGGATACCACACCAGTCTTGAGTAGTGTGAAGTTTGCTTTAGAGAAGTTCTTCACTATGGTCTTTTTGCTTGGGGTGGGGGGGATGTGGATTTCCAGTGAGATTAGTTTATGATCAGATCTCACCAATGAGGGATATACTTCCGTGTGGAGCATTTTGTCCCCATGTTTGTGACAATGAGATCTAGTATATTTTCTCCTCTCGTGGGAACAGTGACTAGCTGTTCCATGGCATTTGAATTTATGAACTCCAGGAACCGTTGGGCTAGAAAGTTAGGGCTTGAGTAATGTTCCCAGTCTATATTCGGTAGTTGAAGTCACCCAATATGATGGTGTTTGGAGATACATTTATACCCTCCAGTGTCTTCAGGAAGGCTGTGTGGGGTTCCTGAGTTTGAGAGGGTGGCCTGTAGCATGCTACAATTTGTAGAGCAGTTTTGCCTATGGTTAGTTGCACCTGGATGGTTTCCGAAGCTTTGTGCGTTACTCAACCTGGAGGTGTGAGTATCCTTTATGAATATGGATACACCCTCCTTTTGTGGTGTGGTCCGGGTTTTGGGGCCGGAACGCATGATATGAGGTAAAACCTAATAGTGCCGGGGTGCTCTCAGGAGCCTTGAACCAGGTTTCAGTTACAGCACAGACATCGATGTTCTCCATACTGAGAAGGGCCTCGAGTGCGTGCATTTTGAGATTTAGACTTCTGGCATTGAGCAGCATTACCCTCAGTTTCTTCCCATTTTTGTTTTCTAGGGTGGTAGGTTTAGAATTTGAGCCTTGCCTAAAAAAGGCACTATCCATTTTGGCACTCATTGCTAAAATTTCTCATCATATAGCCACTATATCCATGTTCAGATTTTCAGTGCCGTCCACAATGTAATCAAGTTTCCCTCCATCCTGAATAGAATACCACACTACCATTATGTGGATGATTACATGATGGGAGCTTAAGCTATCTACTTGGTCTGGCCCATTTTGCAGAAAAACAGACCTTTAATGTGGACCGGGCACAGAGAACAAGAACTTGCTCAACATCTTTTTTTGGTCTCAACAGTGCTGAAAAAGTGAAAGTTGCCCAGATTAAATGTCAAGGCAGAATCCTGGATTTGCATTGCAGAGCTCTTACAACAAAGCTATCATGCTCCAGAGAAAACAAAACACATCGACCAGTAACAAAAACAGGGGTAAAAGCCAAAGGTAGTCACAGGCACCAAGTTCCACAAGCGAATTTCACCAGTAAAAGTTCTTTATTAAAACACTGAGTGCTTTCATCAAAGGTGTACAAACACTCTGAAGAAGTCTGTACACCTTTGATGAAAGCACTCAGTGTTTTAATAAAGCCGTCATGCTGTTCAGTACTGCATAAAATTTTAAGTGTAGGCTAAATATGAATAGTCTTACATACTTATATAGGTTCATAGGTTCATAGGTTGGTACTAGGCTATTGGACCTAGGGCCTATACAAGCCTAGCCATAACAATTCCCTGGATATTTCTTCCCACAATATTTACTTCCCTGGACCTCTGTCTAGCAGGGCGACTGACATGATCCCCAAGGTGAATTTCCTGTCTCCCATCCAATTGTCAAGGTTCCTTTTGAAGAGGGCCAAGGAGGCACTCTGCTTGACATGTATGGGCAGTCTATTCCAGAGCAGGTTATGGGGAGTCTCCGTGTCAGAAACCTATCCCTCCAGCATGTTTTGTTTATTGTGATGACAAGGTTTAGATCCCTGGAGCGTATGGCTCTGAGAGATTGGGATTTCTTTAAGTGGAGCATGTCCAACAGCTCAGGGTTTTACATGGCCTTGTATGTTAAGCAGAGATCACCTCTGAGTAGACGTATGCCACAGAGTATAGCTGGAGTTTTTTTAAACGGTCAGCTTAGGGCATCTGCTTTAGGCCTGTGATTCTTTTAGTGAGGTATTTTTGTGGACTTTCCAGCTGTTGCAGAGGTCTTGTGAGGTACATACCAAACGGGGCATTGTACTCTATAATGGGTCTAATGAGGGATGAGTACAGTGGGACAATGACCTCCTTTTTTTTTCTGGATGAAAAGCCCTTAGTGATGAGGTGTGCCACATAGAAGGATTTCCTGACTGTTGTGGCGATGTGGTCATCGAAGGTGAGACCACTGTCCACCTGTGTCCCTAAGTCTCTCATCACAGTTTCGGTGTTTAGTGTACTGCCACCGATGTGGTAATTCATGGGTACATGTTTTTTTCCAAAGGGGATAACTATAGATTTCTTGGCATTAACCATGAGCCCATGGCTCTGGCACCAAGCATCTGTTTCTGTAAGGCCCTTTTGTAGAATATCCACATCATTTGGAGATTCAATAATGGCTCCCAGTTTGCAGTCATCTGCAAACTTTGTTAGCCAGAGTCCCTTAGTGTTGGTCTGTACTTCAGAGAAGTACATGCTAAACAAGATATACTTGATGTCTCCTAATAATATTGACTAAAAGCTGTCAGTTTCAAATACTGTTTCTTGCATGTGTGTTTTAAATATTTATACAGATTGGATGTTCTGTCATGTTGTTATTTATTTACTCACATTGGTATTACAGAGCACAGTACAGCAAAACAATGATGAAGCAAATGGTATATAGTGCAAATCAAATATAAGAGTTCTATAACAGTCTGAAATGTGCTAGAAGACCAGCAGCCACATAGTGTACACACATACAGGAAATAAAAGCAAATATCACATGTACATACATGACGAGTTTGATCTGATAGAAAATAGATAAAGAGTTCTGTATGACCCCTACCCAAGGTGAGAGAAGGAGTAGGTAAGTGAAGAGAAAACAGATAAGTAAAGCAGGGGGTAAGAATTTAGATGGGTTATACTAATTATAAGTTACAGATGAGGGGAATATAAAGTTTAGGAGTTTTGAATACTGGACAAATTGTGTAAGCAGGAGATTATATGGCAGAAAATATAACAGTCTGTGGCTCAAGTTGTGGAAAAAATTGATCCACGTTATCAAATATTAATGCAGATGTAAAACACATAATCTGATCAGATAACTTAGTATGGTAGTATGATTTATAAAGCCTCTACCCCTGAAGATAATAAGATAAATTTAATTAGAGATATATTGCTGCATGTCAACAGAGAAGAACTGAAATATTAGAAACTGAGACTAACTCAGATTTTCAGACATTTGCTGAAGTGTTATTCTAAGGAAACTTTTAAATGGATTTTTCACTATCACCTGCCAGTGGTTAGTCTGATTTACCAAGTGGTTCTTTTTCTGTACTTACGTGTTTGTACCTAGTGTTTTTTCTTTGGACTGTATTCATCTCCAGGTGTGTTCTCTCAACTGCCATGATTGTTGCCCTCGGGTTTATGCTTATTAGTCCTAGATTTACTGGGACTCTTCAGCAAGGTTAGACATAAATAGGGGAACAGACATTCTTAAATAACTGAACGAAGCCTACACAAAAATCCATTAACAATAATTATATGAATTACAGCATCTGAAGATCCTTGATTATGAAAAATAATAAAGTGTTATTTCTAACTTTTGCTATCATATTTAAAGGCTAGTGCATTGATTTTAATGGTGAAAGGTAGAGAGGTATGTCGGTCATGCAGAATCAGCTTAATTGCTTCAATGAAGATACCTATTTGCCAATGTTAAATAAGCCAGTCAATAAATAAATAACAGAGGACTCAATCCACAAATATCTTAATAACAGTGTACTTAGCCTGAATTAATGCCTGTTACAAAGGTTCCTTAACCAATTAAATCAGGCAATGTAGTATTTTGTCATTTAATGTATTTACTATTTATCTATCTTTTAAACACACAAGTGCACATACACACGAATAGTGTGTGTGTGTGTGTGTGTGTGGTGTGAGTGTGTGTGTGTGTGTGTGTGTGTGTGTGTGTGTGTGTGTGTGTGTGTGTGTGTGCGCTTGCACATTTCTGTTAACTGAACCATAGCTAAAAAGGGTACACTACAGCAATAGACACCCAATTATCAGAAGAATAAATAATTAAAATGTTGTTAGTCATACCATTTTATATGTGAGCTACAGTTCTTTTGATCCTTGACCTGCTTACAATGTATAATGAAAGTTTTAAAACTGGGTTTTTGCCTTATTGTTGTTCTGCGGCATGGGTTATGTTATATATATTGTTTGCTGAACTACATTACTATGTTCTTTATAATATTTGCATGTTTGACCCTACCTAACTCCACTACACTACCACACCTTACGCTATCCTACATTCCTTTCCATTAACCCTCCTTTCCTCAGGCATCATAATCCACCTCCTACTACAGCTCCCCAGCTCACACATGCAGTTCACCTCTCACACCTTACACATGGAGTTTTCCTAAAATACTACATTACACATACTTCTCTACCACTTCATTAATTGTACACATGGCTTTGTAAGCTGTATTGCTGTATATACCCTAAAAAAATTACTATTATGTATATATCTCCGATCAGATGTACCTTAATTATTTCTGTATCATGCATCAATTACCAGAACCAGTAAATCTGTAAGATGCTCAGGAAAATAAGCTCCAAAGAGTCATATGTACTATAAGTACACAATAACTTTGTGATGCATTATACCAATGCTGCAACTATCAGTTGTATATCATAGCTATATTCCATGCAGTCCCAGCATCTGCACTACAATGCAACATCACACAACAGACTAAATAGCACTGTAAAATCTTATAAAAAATGCATCATCCCTGTGAAGCTGCTACACCATTTTAACAATGATGGAAACCATGTAAATGGCACAGTGCATAACTTCTGCTACACTCATACATCTGCTGGGCATCATGTCACCCAATGGTAGTCCCTATGCCAGTCCAAGGTCAAAATGAGTGGATGTAGGCACTATGCCAGGCTTGCTACTGTTTGATCCCATTGTACTGTAGGGTTCAGTTGTAGTCTGGCCTATGTGGTGGTCACTGAAGATTTGCTCAGATAACTGCTGTTAATGTTCAGGACTGTTACCATGGATGGCATTGCACATGCTCAGTACTATCTGCTACTTCAAGTAGCTTACATGTGTGTTGGAATTTTTACTGTGCACTCCATGTAAAGTTATTATCTTGTAACTATATGATATTTTAGATATATAATTTTGTCTATTTTTATTTATCCTTAGTTGATTGAGTTAGTCCCACTAGACTAATGGCCTCTTTTCAGGGAAGATCTGAGGTGGTACATATACTAATAAGGGAAATTTATCCAGGGCACTGGGGAACTCCTCCCACTTGTCGTTATTGCTAGTGGGACCCATTTTGCATGAGCATTTCCTATTTCTAGTCCAGGCGCATAGGTGGCCTAAAGAAACAGAGAGGCAGATGAAAAGAGAAGGAGATAATTCAGTGCTGACAGAAATAGGGGAGGAAACAAATATTGAGACCGGAGAATGCGTGCAGGATTCTGATGAGATGTTTTAAAGAAGTTTGTTTGATGGAGATGAGTTAGCAAATGATGGATGTATAATTACAGCCCACCAGTCAGGAGGGTTGCAGGGTGATTTACTTAAAGAATTGGTGATGTAGAGTGAGCCAGAAAATGAAGGAGACATTTCCTGGGGGGAACATTATGGAGAAAATATGAAAGAACAATGCAGAGATAATCCTGCAGAATAGTGATGAGATAGCAAAGAAAACATATGCAGAGAAAGTAAAAGAAATCAAAAGGGGGGTATCAGAAAAGAAAAAGGCAGAAGAAAATGAAAAATGGAAGTCCACAGAAAGGATTCAATGTAAAAAAAAACAAAGAAGTAGATAGGTATGATCAGTGAGACAATATAATTGCTCCTTTGGGTCTGTGGGACAATATAATAGCTCCTTTGGGGGTAAAAGCAAATGAGCTAAGAGCATTTATTCTTATTAACAAAGAGACATTTAATGGCATTATATATCTGAGACTGTTTTTTTTTCAATTAAAATTTTTCTTGGAAAATATGAAAAAAAAGACTAACTCATGAAATTTTTATGTGATAAAAGCAGCTAAAAAGAAAACAAAAAATAAAATTCATGTACAATTTCGAACAAAAGTGGAAAGAAAGGCTTTAAAAGGATATTGGAAAACTTTATACTAAGAAGTACTGGATATTGCAAAAGTTTGTGATAAAAATGATTTATGGCCCGGTGGATAGGATTGTAATATTGTGTTAAAAATTGAAAAAGAAAAAAAAATATGTATATACCAAGCATAATAAATGTGGAAGGGAACGGAGGTGTTGTAAAATACTGAGGACAACCAAAAGCATGTTCTTTTTATGGAAAAAAAAGTACATTTGATAAATAACAATATTTGTGGGAACTGGGACATGTAAAAAATGTGAATTGAAATGTTATAAATGTAACCAAATTAGACATTTATGGATGGATTGTTAAAATGAAAATAAGGGTAAGGATAAAATGAACAAAGAAAAGACATTTTAGAGGTAATATAAATAAAAAAGAGAATTAGATGAAAAAATAATAATAAAAGGGACATAGAAGAAGGCTCTGAAAAAATTATAAAGAAGAAATAAATGGGGAGATAGTAAAAGAAAGTAAGAACTATGCTGATAAAAACAGTAAAAGGCAGAAAAAGAAAAATGAAAGGGACAAGTACATAAAAAAAGGAAATGCATGAAAAAGAGTATATACAGCTAATGTTCAGGGGTTGGTATAATAATGGTTGAGGTGTTTGACTCACAGATACAAGGTACAGTGTTTACTTTTTACATTTGGGAGGGAAATTGGCTAGGTTTAGAATGCCCCATTAAGGCAGCTAGCCTAGTAATTAGCTATGAACGTATAGGTTCATAGGCTCATAGGTAGGTACTAGATTAACTGTCCAAAGGCATTTATAAGCCTAGCCAGAATGTGTTGGCTTTCACCGCCCCCTTAGATTAGCTCACTGTGCCTCTGTCCAGCAGAGCCACTGAAGTGATCCCAGACGTAAACTCTCCGTTTCCCATCCACTCGTCAAGGTTTCTCTTGAAGAGTGTTAGCGAGGAGCTCTGCCTAATGCAGATTAAAATCTTGTTCCAAAGCATGGGAATTCTCTGGGACAGGAATCTATCCCTCCAGCAAGTCCTATTTATTGTTGTGGTGAGGTTTAGATCCCTAGAGCATGTGGCTTGAAGAGATATGGTTTTCTTTAGGTGGAGCATGTCCATCAATTCTGGGTTGGACATGGCCTTGTATGTCAGGCAGAGATCACCTCTGAGTAGGCGGTATGCAACAGAGTACAGCTGGGGTTTCTTTAGTTGAGCTGCATAGGGCATCTGTTTGAGGCCAGTGATCCTATTGGTGAGGTACTTCTGTGGTCTTTCCAGCTGTTGCAGGTGTCTTGTAAGGTACATCCCAAATGGGGCGTTGTACTCTATGATGGGTCTGAAGAGTGATGAGGAGAGGGGCACAATGACCTCTTTTGATCTGGATGCGAACCCTTTTGTGATTAGGTGGGCCACATAGAAGGATTTTATAACCACCTTGGCAATGTGATTATCAAAGGAGAGATTACTATCTACTTGGGTCCCCAGACCCCTTATTACATCTTCCATATTTAGAGGACTACCACCTATGTGGTAGTTTGTGAGTACTTTGTTTTTTTCCAGAGGGGATGACTATGCACTTTTTGGCATTTAGCTTGAGGCCATGATTTTGACACCAGGTATCTGTCTCAGTGAGACCCTTTTAGAGGATGTCTGTGTCAGCCAGAGAGTCAATTATAGCCCCTAGTTTGCAGTCGTCTGTGAACTTGGTCAGCCATAGTCCTCCTGTGCTTGCCTGTACCTCTGAGAAGTTTATGCCGAACAGGAGGGGTCCTAGGACTGAACCCTGGGGAACGCCACTTGTAACTGGTTTAGAGTTGGACCTAACTCCCGCAACTCTCTCTATGTGGGTTCTGTCCATGAGCCAGTTGGCAACCCAACTTGTGATGTAGGGGTTTATGTTCAAGCTGGTGAGCTTGTCTATAATACCAGAATGGGGAATGGTGTCAAAGGCCTTTGTGAGGTCTAGGTAGGCTGTGTGTACCACATTTTCCTCATCTATAGCCTTGGTAACTGTCTCAAAGAACTCCACCAGGTTTAGGAGGCATGATGAATCTAAGGAAACTGGAAAAAATAAAAATGTTAGAGTGCTTTCTGTAAATATGAATAGTATTAAGAATAATACAGTAAGAAAAATATGGAATTTGGAGTGATCTAATACATGTAATGTAGATGTGAATATATTAGAAGATATAACATTTTTAACAAATGAAGAAAGCATGGGGAGAAAAAATAATCTGGAATTTGTGAAATGAAAGAGGTTCTGGAACAGCTGCATTCTGCAGAAATACAGTAAAAATACTAGATATAACTTTTGCAAAAATTAGAAGATTAACGACTGTAAATTTAAAATGGACAGAACAAGTTTATGGAATTATAACATTACATGCTTATGCTAATTGTAAAGAAAAGTAAAGCTTATTTCATCAGATTTTAGACAATGTAGTGATAAATATGAATATTATAATAACAGGAGATTTTAAATGTGATTTAAGAGGCAAGCATAAAAAGAAAGGAAATGAAATAAGAAAAATGTTAAAAGTTATAAGATGTGTTAAGTTAAAACTTTGGGGGAAAATTCATGGACTTACAAAAGGGCTATGTATAGAACTCAAATAAATGATTTATAGTATCAGAAGATTTAATTATAGGTGAAGGGGAGGTAGTTGAAACAGGATTTTCTGATTATCTTGCAATATGGCAAGAGATAAAGGAAAAAAATATATAAAAATGTATAAAGAAATAAAAAGGATAAATGAGATAGCATGGAATGAAGAAGGAAAGAGATTATTAGTAATATAGTTATGGAAAGATTATATTTGTATGGTAACATTATATAAAAATCGGTCTGAATGGTGGATGATATTTAAGGAAAGTATAAAAATGTTTTTACAGTGGCAATATGATGTAAGAAAAATAGAGAAAGAAAAATATAAAAGAACATATAATGATGCGTTGGAAGATTTAGAACATAATGATAGAATGTACCTTGACAAAGAAAAGGAATTATATGAAAGAAATCAAGAAAAAATACAATAGTTGTTATATAAGCATAGATAATTTTTACAAGGAAAAAAGAGAATCATTATTGAGTTATTTAAGCATATTAATAAAGGAAGAGTGTAGTATAATGACAGAAATAAAAAAATGTAAAAGGAGAAATACAAAGTACTCAGGAAAATATTATGAGAGATACAAAATTATGTTTTTTTCCTGGGAGAATGGAAGGAAGAGATGTGAGAAGGATAAGAGTGATGACACATTTTTTCAAAAACATACTGTAACAGGAAGGACAGTGTGAAAAAAGCTATTTCATATGCTGCTGTACTGGTATAAGAGACTACAAATGTACTAAAGGTCTCAAACTTTCAAAGGGTAAAACCATATAAGAACTGAGTCAAGAAAAGGGGAACCAATAGATAGATACTATGTTTGGTTCAATGTTATCAGCTGTTTAGGTATTAAGCCTGAAGAAATAATAGCTTTTGTACGTATTGCTAAAGAGACATTTTTTGAACATACATTTGAGATTTTTGAGACTGCTGAAACATTTATAGCAATGTTTGAAAAAAAATAATTTTGTTTTCCATGGAATAATTATGTGGTTAAGAGGAATGACACGACATTTAGAAGAAAACTTAAACTTCTGAGTTTCATGCCTGGCTCACTCAAAACAGGTCTGATATCCTAGCAGCTTCTGAGACCTGGCTCAGTCCCTCTATAAATGACTCCGAGTTCCACTCTTCTTCTTTCAATGCAATTAAGGCAGATATACATCATAAAAAAGGAGGTGGTGTTGCCATCATTTATCCCAATACTCTCAATGTATACCCTTACACTGACTCAGTTCCTCAATTTCAGAATGCTGAACTCTTAATATCTTTTCTAGAAATTAATGATTCCAAAAAACTCTGTATTATAGTCATCTACATCCCCCCAGGTAATAACATCCCAGTATTAGAAGACATATTATCCTGGGTTTCCTTTACTATAAAAAATGAAACTATTATACTAGGTGACATGAACATCGATTGGGCTTCCACCTACTCTAATAACTTACCCTCCAGCATAAACTTATTTAACTTTACCCAATAATCAATACCACCACTAGATTCAACAGCAAATTCAACAAAGGTTCAATACTAAATTGGATCCTGGTCTCAAATACCTAACATACGGCACCATGTCTAACTCCTTCAGTGACCACCTCCCTACGTATGTCATTTGTAATTGCTCATCCTTTCCTAAAGCCCAAAATATCCACCTTATCCAGAATTATGTCCCCTTACCTTTAACAGCATACTGAAAAGCTTCAACTGGAGCAGCCTCAGATCCCTTAAACTGGATGATGCTCTCCTTTTCTTTAATAACTCCTTTCTAAGCATCCTGCATAGACTAGCTCCTACCAGACTCTTAAGAATAAAAAACAATCATGCCCCCTGACTATTTAAACCTACCAGAGAAATTATAAAAAAAGGGACAAAGCCTGGAAGCACTGAATTAAATCAAATTAAATCTGATAATCCCTCAGATCTTATCCACTATAAACAACTACAAAACCAAGCCAAAAAACGTATTTGTCAAGACAAACAACAATACTTTTGGAAGCTACAAACAAATAAGAAAAACAATCCCAAATATTTCTGGTCTTCTATCAACAACCTCTTAAAGCCTGGCACCAGATCCAATCCCTGCCCATTCCCCAGCATGCCTCCTGAACAAATTGCTTCCGCTTTCAACTCCTACTTCATCGATACCATAGCAAACATTACTGCCTCCTTTTCCTCGCCCTTCCTAATAACATTTCTTTCACTCACACCTCTCCTTTACTTCATCAAAATGGCCCCAACTCTAACATCCACACTCAAAACTGCACTCAACAACCCCCCACATAGAATTTAACCTCTCTCCTATCACCATTTCCTACATCAAAAAACTCCTCCATAATCTAAAACCCTGTGCCAACTCTGCCGACAGAATTCCTGCCAAATTTCTTAAGATCACTGCTGATGCAGTAGCCTATCCAATAAGCACCCTTATTAACAGGTCCTTCCAAGAATCATATGTCCCTTTCCTCTGAAAAAAAGCTATCATACTACCCCTTCATAAAGGCAGCCCTTCCTCCAATATCTCCAACTTTCATCTCATTGCTATACTTTCTCCTTTATCCAAAATCCTAGAGAAATGTGTCCAAAAACAACTTATCAACTACCTTTTACAAAACAAAATCCTTTCTCCTACCCAGCATGGATTCCGCCCTGGTTACAGCACATCTACCACTCTAATCTCCTTCTTAGACATAGTCAACAAAGCCCGTGACTCAGGACAATTCATGTCAGCTCTCTTCCTGGATCTGTCAAAACCATTGGACACCATCTCTCACTCTATCCTCCTCGCCCAACTCTCCTCTATAGGATTATCCACCCAGTCACTTAACTGATTCAAAAGCTCTCTCTCCAACAGAGAACATGCTGTTAAATGGCAAGATTCTATTTCCCCCTTCCTTCACAACCCAACAGGTGTTCCACAAGTTTGAGTTCTAGGCCCTTTTCTGTTTAACATATTCATAAACAGGTTTCATCAAGCTATCCCATACAGCTCCCTAGTCCAGTATATGGATGACTCAACCATAGCCTGCTCTGCCCCCAAAACTGACATACTACAACAAAATACCCAACCTGCTTTCTCGTCTGTAGAATCCTGTCCCTAAATCCCCAAAAAAAACAAAACTCATGCTCTTTACCCCCAAAAGAAATTCTCCCAACAACAAAACAGATTTCAGCATACTTTCTCTAAATGCTACTAAAATTGAGCTAGTATCGAGTACCAAATTGTTAGGAGTCGTTATTGATACAAACTTTAGGTTCAGTCTCCACATACAAAATAATATCAATAAAACACACAAAAAACTAGGGCTACTATACAGGCATAACAAATTCCTCTCCTTTCCAACTAAAAATGCCTTTGCCCTTTCTTACCTGCTACCATCTTTAACCTATGGTGCACCTTTACTAATAGACCTGCAGTCTTCCATAAAAACAAAACTTGAATCTTGCTACAACAAGATTGTCCAATTTGCCACAAATAGTCGCCCTTCTACCAATCATTGTTTCTTCCTAAGGAAGCTCCAGTGGCTAGAATTCCCTCATTACCTATTACCCATTCAGTTCACTACTACCCACAAACTTATTCACAAACCTCTGGACTGCCCTGCCCTTAGCTCCAGTCTCATCTCCTACAACCCTCCTAGGCCCCTACGATCAGAACATCAACTATTACTCCAAACACACAAACCCAAACTACCTGCAGGCAAACTCTTATACTCCTGGATCATTGCCAGAGTATGGAATAACCTACCTTCTTCCATCTGCCTTGAACAAAGCCCTTCTAAATTTAAAACTGCACTGCATAATCATCTCTTTTCCAACTGGATATAATTGCTCATACAACCCCTCTGCCTTCACCTAAATTTTCTACCTTTCTCAAATAATCTTGCTCCTTCCCAAATTACTGTATCTCTTGTAATCCATAATAAAACTTATGACTCATCTGACCCTCTCTGCTTCTAAGCCTACTCACAATCCTCTAAACAACCTTCTATCTTACATGGCTACATTCTTTCTTCAAAACTCTCTGCTTCTAGCCCTATCTCTTTTCCATAATCAACCCTCTATCATTTATGCAGCTTCCTAACTCTTCTGACATTATAAGTTAACTAGTAACTTGAGCTATTGTTTTATTTCAAACTGTTTGTAACTATTGTAATCGTATGAAACTTTTGTAATTATATGTTAATGTTAATGTAATGTTCTTGTAACTCTTGAAGCTTTTCTCCCCAGGCCTCCACTGAAAATGGGCTGGTTTCTAGCCCAGTGGACATTCCCGGTAAATGAAAATCAATAAATAATAAATAAAATAAATAAAACTGTTTGCAATTTCATACTGCAAATATGAATGAGAATGAAATAAGAATGTATTTTGACCAGCATTGTAAATCAGTACATGTGATAAAAAATGTTTTGATGATTAGAAATTATGGAATGGGAGTTGGGAAATTATGGCACATTTAGATGTAAAAGAAGGAGAAATAATGCATTTACAAAGTTGTGTGGAAAAAGGATTGCTAAGGTATGTAGGACAACCAAAAACTTATTTTCAATGTGGTTCTGGGGATCATTCAATCACTAACTGTTTAAAACACATATTATCAGGATATGGAAAAAAGGAATGTTTAATGAAATGTAGGAAGTGTAAAGAAATAGGGCATTTTAGTTAGATTATAATAAGGAAAATAATTATATTATGGAGCTGGAAAAATTATGATGTTTCTCTAAAAAAAGGTGGGAGTGAGCTAGGGATTAATGATGGAATAGAAACTGTAATTGTGTAAAAGGTAGAGAGGGAAGATAATAATAAAAACTTTAATTTGTTGGAGAGTTTAAGTCAGGAAGATTTAGGGATAGAGCAAGAGGGTGATGTGGAAAAAAAGGTACTACAGGGAAGAGGGTAAAGTGAAAAAAGTAAGACAATGAAAAAGCAGACTGCAAAAAGGGGGAAGGCTGAGTTAAACATAATTTCTTTAAATGTTAATAGGATTATTACTAAAAACAGAAAAGTTGGTGTAGTTAATTAGTGTAGGAGACAATAGCAAACAGAACGGACAAGAAGAATTTATACTGGGGAGGGGTTATGTGGGGCTTTTGGCAGGATATATGGTCCAGACTTCCACTAATGGTAAGGGAGACTGATATTAAAGTGTGTTGGATTTTTTTTTTATTATTAAGTCAGGTAGGTGTGTTGTTTGTGATATTAGACAGGGTAATAATTCATGGAGAGTTGTAGTTTTATATTATTCTATGCAAATGAAGAAGAGAGAGTTGCTATTTCAGGAACTTAGAAAACATAACTATCACTATGGATACAGTTATAGTTAAACATTTTAATTGCAATGTAGAAAAGATAAGGATATTTTAAGTTGTGAGAGCATGGATAGGGATGAGTTATTAATGGTGAGTAAAAACAGAGATTAGAGAGAAATGTTAAGGCTGAGATTGATTATGTATTATTAGTAGAAGATTTACAGGAGGTTAGAACAGAAACTTCTGATTTTTTTTTTCTGATCACTGAACTGTAAAATCAGAATTGTCTACTAATGAGGTGTTATTAAAGGTGGGGAAAGAAATTAAGAGATTATTTGGGGGGGTGCAAGAAAAGTGGTTTAGAAAGGAGATGGATAAGTTTTGGGAGGAGCAGTTAACAGTGATGGATTTTTATTAAGATTTAAAGGTTTTGTGGGGTTTGTTTAAGGAAGAATATAAGGAGGAATATACAAAGTTAGAAAGGAAGTTTTGTTTTCTTGGGAAACAGGAAAATAGAAAACTGATATATGAGTATGAGGAAATGTTATATGAAAATGAAAAGGAAAGGATTAGGAAAGAAAAATAGCTGAATAAAGAGAATATGAAAAAGATAAGATCAATGATTTATAAACAGAAATATTTGATGTAAGAGGGAAGTGAGAACGTTTCTCTTTTTTTAGGGAAAAAGGTAAAGATTCATGAGGGAAGGGTAAAGTGCATTAAAATCAGAAGGAAAATCGGTGCCAAGAGGGTGAGAACTATAATGAGTGAGATGGAGGTATATGTTAGGGTGTTGTAAAAATAAGAAAGCATGAAAGGCAATATGGTAAAGAAAGTTAGGAAAGTTAGTGAACAACTGAAGGAAGAAATGTGTAAAATGATAGAAATGAAGGCATATCATAGTATTTCACAAGGAATAAAAAAATACTTTGCCTGGGCCGGACAGAATAGGTATGAGTTCTATACTGAGATGGCGAAAGAAAAAAAAAAGAGTTATTTTTAAAAATAATGAATGGTTAATTTGAGAGGGGTAATAGAATAAAAAGGTGTTGTGAAGGTACAGTAAAGTTCATATATTAAAAGGGGAAAAATCTGAGATGAGAAATTGGAGACAATTATCTCGGAACATTTCAGATTATAACATTTTTATGAGAATAATACGAAAAAGAATTGAAGAGGAAGGAGTATGTGGAATTGAAGGAAGGGATATTTAGAAAATACTGATAATTGTGAAAAACGTGGTGAAGGATATCAAAGACAGAAAGGGAAGCAGTAAGGTATCTGTATATGATGAAGAAAAAGCATATGATACAATCAATCAATCAATCGCAAAAGGATGTAAGAGATCATGAGATATTATGGGTTTAGCAATAAATTTATATATTTGATTACACCTGTTTATGAGAAATCATATGTTTACAGTGTATGTAAATGGATGGTTTAGTGAGGAAATTAATATTAATAAGAGGTAAAAACATGGATGTCCTTTAGTTGTATTTTATTTGCTTTAGTTATGAATGCTGTAATAGAGATGACAAAAATAACATGTAAAGGGGATTAATAAAAAAGTAGCATTAATAAAAACAAGAATACTAACCTACTATCTTCTGCTCTTTTTATAGATCTCTCAAAGGCCTTTGATATGGTTAACCACCAAATACTATTAAATATACTTGAATCACTTTCCCTTGATCAGCAACTAGTAAAATGGTTCCAATCCTACCTTGAAAACAGGAAACAAGCAGTCCTCTGGGAAAACAATCTATCTTCTCAGCTCCCTATCACCCTTGGAGTCCCTCAAGGATCTATTCTTGGACCTCTCCTTTTCACAATTTTCATTAATGATCTAAAACTTCCCTTCCACAAACTACATGCATACAATATGCTGACGATTCAACTCTGGTATGTGCTCATCCCCTGCTGAATTACAGGCTAACACACAAACTGTCTTTACTTTAGTGGAAAACTGGTTCCATCAACGTTGTCTCCTCCTGAACCCTAAAAACTAAATTACTTCTATTTACATCAATCTCACAGTAAAATCAAAAATGGCACAGAAATAGCACCTGAAACCACCACCAAACTCCTCGGTGTATTAATAGATAACCATCTTACCTTGACTCACATATTAACGCTACTATTAAATCAGTAAATAGAAAACTGGGATTCCTCTACAGAATCAGACCATTCCTTACAGAATCAGCAAAGATCTCTATTTCCCAAACCCACCTTATTTCCACCCTACTCTATGCCTCACCTATATATACCAACCTATCCAGAACTAATCTAAATAAGCTAGCAACCACCTACAACAACATAGCTAAATTTGCCACTGGTACCCCCACCACTGCCTTAACCTTAGACATCTCGGATGGCTGGAAGTACAAAACCAACTAGTTTACTTTTATTCACAAGATTTTACATCATCCTTCAAACACTCCCATACTATGTAACCTAGTAAATTCTTATAAAACCTTCCTACCCTAAGATCAGCTAAAAACTACAAGTAGCCACTACCAAATCCTTTAACAAAGCTGGAGACTGCCTATTCTCAAATGCAGTTGGCAATTCCTGGAACAAACTTCCAACTGAGATCACATCCCTTACTTCCACCAACCTTTTCAAGAATCAGCTGAAAAACTTCATGAAAACCAAATGGCTTTGCCCCTGCTCTCAGCCTGACTGATACTTATTTTCTCCTCTTTCTAACTCTAACTCTCAAACTTGATTTCTTTTACTGAAACTCCTCTACCTTCTTTATATGGCAAGTTTAAATACTTCTTGCTCTCTTTTTTTTGTATCTCCCCATTATGACTTTCTGTATATTTTTTTGCTTACTGAAACTGAACTAGAACTTTTCTTTTGGCTGTTAAAAAACTAAAAATTATTACTTGTACTATTTTGTATAAATGTTTCTTTGTTTCTGTCCTTGTTATTGTCTGGCCTCTACTGAAAATGGACATATATCCAGTTAGACTAGCCCGGTCAACAAATGTAAAATAAAATAAATAAATAAATAAATAAATTATATTTGCTGCAGGGGGTTGATATTCCTATGTACATGCCTTATGCAGATGACTTGGTAATTACTTAAATTAAAGAGGGTGTATAAAAACAGCATGATGGAAATATGGGTATGAATGAACAAGGTCAAGCTCCACTCAAGTAACCCACACACGCGTGACCTCAACCTGGACTGTGACATCAATAGGACTTGTTGGCAGGGTAGATTTGTGTCCCAGAGACTCCCCTTTTGTGGAATAGACTCCATCTCCACATCAAATAGAGTACCACATTAACCCTTTTTAAGCACAACCTAGATAACTGTATGCGGAACAGAAAATACACCCCTGGGATTCCACCTGTGACCCTGCCAGACAGTGGCATAGGGTCCTGACTTGTTAGAAGATGGGCTAAATTCTTGGCTAGACTTGTAAGAACCTCAGGGCTAATTGCCTAGTAACTTCTTATGATCCTATGATCCTATTAAGGATGAATAAAAGGGTCTATGTTCAGCTACCAAATAAAAAAAATCTCGAACAGCTAAATATCGCACTTAAAACATCAGAATGGAAAATTATCAAACCACTACTTCTTCAAAAATAAAATTCATCCTTTTTCTCTCCTTTCCCCAAAGTTGCATGAGGCAGACTTTGTTTACATAAGTCAAGGGTGGTGTGGGGGCCTGCCAAAGGCAGAAGATATTTCTTTTGCAGAAAACAGATAATGAAAAGCTCATCAATACAATGATCAGATAACGCGTGACTCAATGAGTAAATAGTACGCCATATTAGGAAGCCACCACCCTCTCCATCCCCCTGCAACAGCAGCCACTGGAGAAAAAAACGTCTACAATATAGCAACTGATATACCAAAAAAAATAGATAAGCATCACCACAGCCTCATATTACATGTTAAAACAGTTTAAGAACAACATTCTATTGTGCATAGTATGGGAATATCTACCACCTAAAACCCTTGTATCATCAGCCATTAGTCCAGTCATTTTATTGGACATGTCTGCATTTGACAACTTATTATTATTATTATTATTATTATTATTATTATTATTATTATTATTATTATATAACATGCATGGTGTGCATTGTATTCCAGGCAGTCTGGGTAATTATCAGATTTCAGCTTTGTTCTATTACATACAGAGGTTAAGGGGGTGCAGCCCCCCCCCCCTTAATACAAAACAATTATGTTTTTTTATATAATACCTATATAGGATTGCATATTTCAAGTATCAGTGAATGTTACCTTTAATCATGTGAAATACTGCTGGTGGTTATGTTCACAGACATTGCATGCATGCATATGAAGCAGACTTTGTTTACATAAGTCAAGGGTGGTGTGGGGGCCTGCCAAAGGCAAAAGATATTTCTTTTGCAGGTACATAGCTAGGCAGGTACATACAGGGAGGGTAGTTTTTAGACAACATGTGATCATGACGGCTGACATCACATCTCACATCACCACAGATCAAAACTATTTCCTTAGTTAGTCTCTATCATTCCCTTGTTTTCTCATCAAAGGCTTTCGGGTGCTCTCACCTGGAACTTCTTTTCTTGTGCAAGCTACCCTCTGTAATCATTTACCAGGCAGCTGAAAAATCATCTATACAAAGAAGGCAGAAACAAATGTGTTGGTGAAATGAAATAAGACAACTAGTTGGACTACATAACAGCTGGTAATGCAGGTTCTCAATGTGTGGAACTCACAAAAGTGTCTCATAGGAATGTAACATTATTACATATTCATAGCTATATATTATACTATAAGGCTTCCTCATACTGCTACTTTGTATATATGTTTAAGTGGTTTGCTCTGCATGATTTCATTTGATTTCTATGTTAACTAGACTGTGGCATAAAAGGGTCCTAGTGGTCTGGTTCACTCACCTGCTACAATACTGGGATTCAAGGTCAAAACAGGTGGAAAATCTTATATCACAAATAGCTGAAGATAAGGGAGGAACGCTGGTAGGTGCAGGAAACTACAGTTACAAGATGTTTTAGAAATGGTATGACTGAGGAGTAAGTGATAATGACAGTAAAGGTAGCTTACACTATAAAATTCTGTAGCAGAAGAGTAAGCTCAACAGTGGATGGAATGTAATATTCATAAGGCAGTTTTGAATCCCTCCATAAAGAAAGTACCTTGCCAATTATGCTTGCTTTATAGCATGGATCATGGCCATAAACTGCCCTAACAGGGCTGCCTATTTACCCGATTAGTGAATAAGTGGGAGTGATAAGCACTAGGTAACCTGTCTACCACATAAGGAGTGGTTCTGGCCCAGAAATTGTAGTTATTGGCCCTTTGGGCAATCTTTTCCATCTCTCTCAACTTTCTGATTTGGAAGCCTACATTTGCACTTGTTTCTGTCCTGTAACTCGTCTAGTGCAGATACAGATTCTTAGTTTTAGCACTTAAATTTGCTTATTCTTGCTCAGCACTTGTTCAGAACTTTTAAGCACTAAATAAGCTACTAATTACTGTTGCACTCAATCTTCCTCATTACCTAGAGGAAAACAGTTTTGTTACTTACTTTTCTCACTTGCTTAGAGAAAAACAGCTCTTGTACTCACTTTCCTCACTTATCTAGAGGAAAATAGTTTTTTTATTCAGGCATGTCCAAGGGTCAGCTCCCAGTGTTCTCTCCTGTCTATCTGATGAATCTGGGCATCTTGAGGCAATGTAGAAATTGCCTCATATACACAGACAACCCTCTCCCCCTATCACCCAACACTAGAACCTGTGAGAGATGCACTTATCTAGCCAAACTGGAGGTAAAGCTCTCTCCAACCAAGACTGAACTTGACAGTCAAGAGGAGAATGTAAACATTTGAACCACACTACACTCATCACATAGTCTCACTAAATCTACACCACCAAAATCCACACATAGTAAAACAAAAACATTCGCGGAGGCTCTCAATAATAATCTGTCTAAGCAACAGAGACCTCCAAAGCAAAACGCAAGCAACCTCCATCCCCCAACACAACCCAAATGACACATAGCCCACAGACTCAGTGTGCCACTCAACCACAGCCAATAAGGCAAAACAACGTACCCAACACACTAGTCATAGGTGACTCTATAGTCAGGCACACTGATGTCCCACTCACCAGGCTAAACAAGGAGAAGGTTACTGTCTGCCTGTCAGGTGCCAGGATCCACCATGCACCCAGGTCACTCCACAAGAAGTACAAATATGACTCTGTCATTGTCCATGTTGGTGTGAATGACCTGAGACATACCTCCCTGGATTACATGAAAAGAGACATGGAAGAGCAGTGGGCAGAAAGCCTGATGCAAGGCTATTATTGAACATGGTGCTTAAGTGGGGAGCCAGTTTGTTCTGAAATTCGTGTAAAATGCAGCCTGGGATGTTGTCCGGTCCCATGGATGCTGTGTTTTTGGCTTTAGAGGGTGCAGCTTTTACCGGCGTAGTTGTGATTACAGGGACTCTGCATTCTTCCTGTATAGATATGGGCCCTTTGGGGGGGGGGGGGGGTAAAGTTAGCACTGAACCTATCTGCCATGATGTTGGCAATATCAGTTGGTTCTGTAATTTTCGTGCCATTGTGCTGTAACTCAGAGCAGATCTGGGTGTTGCCATTGAGATTCTTGACATAGCTATAGAATACTTTGTGGTTGTCCTTAGAATTAGTGGTGATTTTGTTTTCGTAGCTAGTTTTGGAGGACCTTATAAGGGATCTCAGCTTCTTACTGAGGCTGACCAGGGAGCTCCTCCACTCATGGGATTTTACTGTCTTTGCAACAGTTTCTTCCTTCTGTTGTACAGTTAGTTTATGGCAGGGGACCACCAGATTGGCTTCCTCTTTTTGGAGGATAGCGTCTTGGTTCTGTTTGGGATAGCATGATCCATGCACTTGTGTAAGTGCTGATAGGGTGCATTTGTGTAGGATTCAGCAGTCGTACCTCTATTGTCCATCTGTATGGGTGTCATGAAGCTCACCACTTCTGTGTTAAGAAGCAGTAGAAAAACAAGATTGTACAGTACAGTTACATGGCATGAGACTGGTAAATAGATACAATGGTGCAAGAAGAAAATACAATCATTGATGTATAAAAATAATATAGTACAATTATATTGCATGACTTTGTGTAATAGAAGCAACAGTGCTAGAGTAAAGAAAAAAAATAAAATTCATTGACGTGCAAGTAAAGAGAGACATCATTTCTGAGAAGATGTTTATGAATGCTATTAACATTGAGGCATAGGGTGAGTTCAAGTACACAAGAAAGTAATAAACTCCAGGTGTGTAGCTGTGAAGAGATTAAGCACAGATTGAAAGATAGAGGGGGAATATAAGGGGGGGGGGTAGGCCTGATGAAAGTGACAGGGAGAAAGATGAAAAAGATGAGATAGAGGTTCTTCATTTTATTTATCTGTACTAAGCAATTTCTTATATGTCTTGTTTTTCTATGTCATTTAAGTATAAAAGTTGCTACCCCATGGCTTATATACTGTTACTTATAAGTGCAGCCTGGGCCTTGAACCCAAGTTGTGGTGGATGAAAAGTGTAAACTCACCCATTGATTTAATAAAATACTAAATAAACAAAGAATAATAAATGTATAAATATGGCCAATATATCAACAGCGGATATTCAGCAGGAGGAACCCAGATCTCCTGATGTGTGAATCAAACTCTTTTTGTCAGGCAGAATACAATGCAAACAGAAACCACCCTGCTGTTCAGAGCATCTTACCATTTATTTTATGTAAATTGAACAATTTACACCTTTACTGGCTCCTGCAGTTTCAGCATTTAGCTAGCTGCATGAGACCTGCCCCAAATGGGAAAGAATATTGTCATTCACCTTTGCAGACTGCTACATATTCATGTCTTTTTACTAATACTTCTTTAGGCTGTACTAAAATACTAAAATCAGACAAAATGCGTTTTTAACTTAGGTTAGGCATTGGTATAATTCCTGCAATGGTGTAGCTCAGCAAATGCCATCTACATCAGAGTGTGTACTTCTTTTGGTATAATTTATTTACTGAGTTATAATTTAATTTCTTAGGTTGTGGCATATCCACCAGGCTTTTATTTTATTAAGTTGGCAGAGTTTACTTTTTTTTTTTTTTTGCTTAGCCCTGTAATTTCAGATTTTTTCAATATTGAAAAGATACATTGCTAAGAAACATGCAACATTGGGAGTAGAATGGGCTACGGAAAGGAGATGCTTTCCAGAAGTAGGTACACAATTCTAAAAATCCTTAGTGCACCCCTGAGCTATATGCAATAAGGGATTTAATATCATCAGTTAAAATACTGATTTAGATGGTTTATAGCTGCTATTTGGAAGAATGTATTAATTATAAAACTTAAACATGTCATTTCCTTGCATATCCTTGACATAGCATCCATCCATTCACAATCCACTTTTTCTCATTTTTGCACATGAAGTTGGGGTGTCACTTTAACAGTGACAATAGTCTAGATCCAAGGTTTAGATTTAGGTCACTCTTTACATGAAGCTCCGTATCAGTGCATTGAAATAAGATTTCCTAAACCTCAGATTGCCAACAGTCATAACCTACTATAAGAATGTCTTATGTCAGCTGTATATTCATACCTTTTTAGTTAGTATGCTGTGACTAATTCCACATGCCTAATGCTGCTCTTCTATTTGCTGATTATCAGAAGAAATTCTGCCACAAAACGCAGAACATTATATATAGTATGTAGGAGGAATTTCCAGCTTGTACGTGTCCTATCCATTCATCTCTGTTATCAATGTTTTTGCTACTGAAAGTGCATTTTCTATTTTATTTATTTTATTTGACATTTGTTGACCGGGAAAGTCTGACTGAGCTAGAGCCCTGTTTCAGCGAAAGCCCAGGTAGAAACTTGCTGAGTTGATTTATTTATACCGTACTGTGTTTTGGCTTTGCCTTGCAATTTACTTCATGTGCTTGGTAATGTGTACATTGTTTTGTGCTTTGATACCTGGGTCATGGCTGAAAAGGGTACTAGGACCAGCCACCCACCCAGTTAACAAACACAAATAAAATAATAATTAAAAAAAGGTCAGCAGCAAATGTTCTGCAATAAGACCTCTGACATACAGGCAGCATGCTTCAACAAATTAAAACTGCAGCTGGTAAAACTAAAAGACATACTTATTTCGAAGGAGGGGAATCATGCCCTACACAGCCACAAGTTGGTTGCACCCCCTGCACCTTCCTATTAAACATAATCAAGTCTGTCTTAAGGTCAGATTTTCCCCCAACCTACATCCTCTAGCCATGCAGTGACACCTACTTTTAGAATCCCCCTTTTAATATATTCTTACTTCAAACCATTTATTTATTTATTTAGTTAACATTTGTTGACTGGGAAGTCTGACTAGGACGGAGCCTATTTTCAGTAGAGGCCCAAAGAGAAATGCTCCAAACGCATGTCTTTGGAATGTGAGAGGAAACCAGAGTACCTGGAGGAAACCCACGCGAATGCAGGGAGGGCATGCAGACTCCACACAGAAGGCACTCCAGCTGAGAATCGAACCAGAGAACCTCTTGCTGTGAGGTGACAATGTTAACTGCTGCACCACTGCGTCGCCCACTGCCCATTTTCACACTAACACATCTGCCCCCATCTAAGGCAGCTTTCTCCTTATGTCTTGCATGTCCATCTCTCCACCTGCATCGATTCAAAACCAAAACATGATACCTACTACCCTCCTCTCTGTCGTAGTGTTGAGCACTCACCAAATTGTTTTGAGCCAGTATTGGCTCTGCAATCATTTTGTTGCTGTGACATCAACCAGAAGAAATGCTGCAATATATCTGTAGCTTCTTTTTCGCCTGCTTTTTCATTCATGGTGGCATGCCAAGGTCAAACTTGTAACTCATAGGAGCAGACTGTCTACAGACCATTATAACCAAACTTGCTGAACCTGCTTAATCCTAATTAATGTGTGACTTCTAGATGCATGCAAACTGTTATTATATGCTGTATGTACCTCCACCACCAAAAGTTTTTATATGCTATAATACAGAAGATTATGATCAGGTCTCTGGCAGCATAACCAAGCTGTTAAGTGTTTGAGTAATGAATGTCAAGAAATTCACTTCAAAGGTAGAGTGAAGCTTTTATGAACCATGCGTGAAGGCCATATGATCCAGAGGAACTTTTCATCTGGAGTATTAGAAGCTTTTGTTTTTTTTTTTAGTTTCTTCAGGCTCTGAGCTGTAGCTTTCTATAGCCAAGGGTATTGCATATGATTTCTTATAGGTTCATAGGTTCATAGGTAGGTACTAGGCTATTGGCCCTAGGGCCTATATAAGCCTAGCCAAATGGTACCCTGGCTTTCACCACCCAAGAAAATTATTTTCCTGTGCCCCTGTCGAGCACAGCCACAGAAGTGATCCCCGGGGTGAATTTCCTATCTCCCATCCAATCATCAAGATTCTTCATGTCCATTTCCCTACTATATAACTCTAAGCAAGTCGCTTAACCAGACAATGCTCCTGGGTTGCCCCTGAAAAGGGACATTTGTGTCCAGTGGGCTTACCTGGTAAACAAATAGATAGATAGATAGATAGGCAGATAGATAGATAGATAGATAGATAGATAGATAGATAGATAGATAAATGTTCCCTTAATAATCTGTAAATCATGTAAGTGCTCTTTAAACTGTAGATTGTAACTTCTAAAGCAAGCATTATGCCTACTGAATCAAATTGTTTGCTTCAGTCAAAACAATGACGCTGTCAGTTTGTCATTATCAGTTCCTCCTGGGATGCAGTCTGTAGTGACAGAAGTACTTTTTAAGCGCCACGCTCTTTTCTAAAGCCATGCTGACGTTCACTAAAATGGCAAATGGCAATACGATTCCACATGTTTCTTCATTTACATGGTCAACAAGGCTTTCTCTAGAATTTCAGATAATGGAAAAAGTAGAGAAAATGTTATTTATTTTTATTTATTTATTTTACATTTATTTACCAGGGATGTCCAACTGGGCCAGTGGTACTTTTCAGCAGAGGCCCAGGGAGAAAAGCCCCATTACAAAAACACATTACAAGCAATACAAAAAAATGATAACAATGAATAATACATTAATTTGGTAAATATAGGTAGTAAATAATTTATACATAAACAATAAAAATTGAGAGAGCAACATAAAGTGTAAAAAAAAGCTAACAAATAAACTAGCATGAAATAACTTGCGCCATGATAAAATGACTGATCAGTAGATCAATATCATGGCATTGGTGGTAAATATTTATGAGATACATGTATGGTAAATGAACAAGAATATGGCTGATTGCTGCTGTGCTAGTGTTACTTGTTCTAATCAGTGATAGTTAAGGCAATACTGAGGTGAAGTACAAGAAGGAGGGAATACGATGAAACTGTAGGAAGCTTGACATAGCTGGATAAAAATAGGAGCAGCAGTGAGCTTGAGATAGGGAGAGAGAAACTGGAATTAAGTGAGAGAATAAGAAGTTATGTACCTACCATAACGTTCCATGTTAGTTGTCTTCTCTCGCCTTCTTTCTTGCTTGATGGGTTCGGAGCCGATCCCTCGGCTCCGACTCGGCACTTGCTAAGCTCGAGAGTCACTTTTACCAGCTCGAGGCAGCCCCATATCCCATGATGCAAGGCGGTAAGTACCCAGATCTCGTTTGCTAACAAAGGGCAAAGCACCAAGCATAAAATACTTCCCAAAGGAAGAAAGAAAACTTACAGATGGAAGAAGGACCAGGTCTGAATGGTCTTCAGCATAACAGTTTCTTATACAAGGTTTGTCCAGGCCAGGGGGAAGGAGGGAGGGTCAAGAAAGAAGCAGAGAAGACAACTAACATGGAACGTTATAGTAGGTACATAACTTCTTAATGTTAAGTTGTCAATCTCGCCTTCATTCTTGCTTGATGGGACCGCGTTCCTAGCACCTCTATCCTGGGTGGCTCAATGGAACAAACTCTTGAGGACTGTAGAGCCAAAACTGGCTCTGTCCCTGGAGGCCAAGTCCAATTTGTAATGGGAAACAAAAGTGTGAGGAGTAGCCCAAGTGGCCGCTGCACAAATAGTGTCCAAAGGAAGTCTAGCTTGAAAGGCTGTAGAAGTAGCTAAGCTCCTAGTTGAATGTGCTTTAGGTTTTGAGCACAGCTGTTTTCCCCTGAGCGTATAAATTTCCGAGATGACCGAAGAAAGCCATCTGGACAAGGTCACTTTAGAAACAGGAAGGCCTTTTTTATTATCCGCATAGGAAACAAAAAGTTGATCAGATTTTCTAAATTTGTGTTCTGTCCAAATAATATCTAAGTTGACGGTGGACATCAAGATAATGTAGCTTTTGTTCAGCTCTATCTGAATAGTTAGGAAAAAATACAGGGAGATCAATGGATTGATTCAGATTGTTCTTTGAAGTGACCTTAGGTAAAAAGGATGGATTAGTTCTCAAAGATACTCTGTCTTTGTGAAAAACCAAATAGGGGGGTCGAACCGAAAGAGCATGAAGTTCAGACACCCTCCTGGCAGATGTAATAGCCACTAGGAATAAAGTTTTCCAAGAAAGATATTTCAGGGAACAAGAAACAGCTGGCTCGAAGGGGAAGAATCAAGGATGTCAGCACTAAATTTAGATCCCACTGAGGAGGAGGATTCCTGATTGGAGGCTTTAGTAGGAAAATTCCTTTCAAGAAGGCCCTGCAGAGCCTATGGGACATAATATTATGATCTGCTATCCCGACATGAAAATTAGAAATAGCAGCCAATTGAACTCTGACTGTGGAAGAAGAGGAGCCTGCATGAAAAATCTCTGCTAAGAAGTCCAGGACTGCCTGAACAGGGGCAGTAAAAGGATCAATATTTTGGGCCTTAGCCCAATAAGAGAAACGTTTCCATTTGCTTGTATAAACCCTCCTGGTAGAGGATTTTAGAGAAGCTACTATGATGTCTCTAACTGGGTTAGAGATCAACGGAAGCCTGGCTAAGGAAGGAAGTGGAGCAACCATGCTGTGAGGTTGAGAGAAGGGATTGACCGGTGCAGCTGACCCGATTGGTGAATCAGAAGGTCTGGCACTGGGTCCAGATGCCACGGCTGCACCAAAAGGTGATGATGGAGGAACGGGAACCAAACTTGTCGAGGCCAGTAAGGGGCAATGAGAATCAATTTGGCTCTCAAAACGGTAGCTTTCTGGATCACCTGAGGGATCAGAGGAAATGGAGGAAGGCATAAAGAAGTCCCTGGGGCCAATCCTGGGTCAGAGCGTCTCTGGGGGGATGGCCTGATAGAGGGAAGAGGCTGAAGAAGTCTGGACATTTGCTGTTTTGGGGAGTAGCAAAAAGATCGCAACATGGACGACCCCATTCCAGAAAAATCTCTTCTGCTATAGATTGCTTGAGAGACCACTCGTGAGGCATGAGGATAGCTCTGCTCAATCTGTCCGCTATAATGTTGGTTTTCCCAGGGATATGCGTTGCTACCAGAAACCGATGAGAGGAGATCGCCCATTGCCATAGTCTGAGCGCTTCGACACAAGGGGTAGGACTTGGTTCCGCCCTGTTTGTTGATATACCAAACTACAGACATGTTGTCTGTGTGGACTGCAATTGTCCCTATGGGAAGAAAGTCGTTGAGGGCTTGCAACGTTAAAAGCACTGCTCTCATCTCCAGGACATTTATGTACAGATGGTACTCGAACGGCTGCCACGTCCCATGAACCATCCTGCCCTGATAATGACCCCCCCACCCGATCAGGGAGGCATCCGTGGTGACAGTGGCTATCGGGGATGGGGGTACAAAGTACCTGCCTTGGTGAACCTGAGACGATGTGATCCACCAAGCAAGATGTTCTTTGCATGTCTGTGTCACCAGAATCTGGTGACGCATTGGAAGTTGCTGGTATGACCACTGTGTGAACAGCATCCACTGAAGAAGGCGCATGTAGAATCGAGCCAGGGGAAGAAGAGTAATGGCCGCAGCCATGAGACCTAATACCTTTAGAACCATTCTGGCCTGTATTTTCTTGCTGGACAGAATGATCCTGACATGAGTCTGAATGTCTGAAACTCTTTGTTCTGTAAGGGTAGCTGACATCCGAACAGTGTTTAAGTTTGCGCCTATGAAGGTAATAGACTGGCAGGGCGATAAGGATGACTTTTCGAAGTTGATTGAGATGCCCAAATGAGAACAAAGGTCTATTGTGTAATCCCTGGCTTGTATAAGCTGATGCCTGGTGGTGGCTGACAGGAGCCAGTCGTCGAGATACGGAAACACCTGGAATCCTTGACGTCTCAGGTGAGCCGTGACCACTGCCATACATTTGGTGAACACTCTGGGGGCTGTAGTGAGACCAAAGGGCAGGGCTCTGAACTGGAAATGACTGGACCCCAGCCGAAAGCGGAGAAATCTCCTGGAGCGTCTGTGAATTTTGATGTGATAGTACGCATCCTGAAGATCTATTGAGCACATCCAGTTGTCCTTCTGTAAGAAGGGCAGAATTGACTGAAGAGTGACCATTCGGAATCTTGTCTTCCTGACAGACTTGTTGAGTCTGCTGAGATCCAATATTGGTCTCCAGTCTCCCGTCTTTTGGGGACCAAAAGAACATTGAGTAGATTCCGGCTCTGAATGGTCTATTGTAACTGGCTGAATGGCTCTTTTTTGCAGTAGTTTTTCGATTTCTGACTCTGCAATCTCCCTTAGACCGGGTGGTACATCTGGAAGGAACTTGAGGGGAAGGGACTTTCCTCGAAAGGAATTATGTAACCCTTGGATATGATCGACTGTACCCATCTGTCTTGAGTGAGGGAATGCCAGGCTTCTGGGTACAGTGATAATCTTCCCGACTGCCTCCAAGGAGGGACAACCGAGCAACACCTCAGCGAGGCTGCAAGGGCTCGTCAGAGAGGCTCCCTGTTTCCCTGATTCTTCGGACCCCTCTGCCTCTAGAGCGGCGTCTGTTGTTGTTACCCCTCTGCCTCTAGGGGTAAACTGACCACGTGAATCCGGCGTGACTCCTTGGGATTTACGGAACCACATCTTCGCGCCCTTCTGTCCTTTGGGATAAGGTCTAGAAGGGGTGGAAAAACGGACTCCAACAGCAGAAAGAGTCTTGCCGTCCTGCTCGCACCTGGTCAAGGTTTCCTTCACCTGAGGGCCAAACAAAGCTGACCCATCAAAGGGAGAATTTGTGAAGGACGCCTTAAAGGGATCCGCAAAATCACATAGCCGCATCCAGGCTTGGCGTCTAAGAGCCACACCTGTACCTGCGGCTCTACTCGCTCCATCCGCAGCATAAGATATTAGCCGCATGGAGGAGTTTGCAATGGAATTGAGGGTTCCTAGCTGCGAAGCAATTTTTTCTTGAGCCCCTGCAGCTGTAGGATCCTGAACTACTTCTCCCAGCTCCTTCAGGATATCTCTCTGGAGTCTGGTGAAGTGACATAGGTAATTCAGCGAACGCATAGCAAAGGTCGCTGAGGAAAACATCCGCTTACCGTACCTATCCATGGTCCTAGAGTCCTTATTAGGAGGATGGACGGGCACGGAAGGATCTGCAAGTTCCTTTTTGGTGGCCGCAGCCACCACCATGGCATCAGCGGGGACACCCTTAGTAAGGAATTGTTTGTCACTCGGGGCAGTGATGAATTTTGAAGGCCTCCTAGGGACTGGCTCTACAGAGTCAGGAGCTGCCCACGCCTTCGTGCAATAACCTGCATAAGGGGTCGAAGGCGGAGACACCCAGGAGGTGGAGGGCCGAGATCCAAACGCCTCTAGGTATACTGACTCATCCTCAGAGGGATTGTTGGTGGGCCAGTTTCCCTCTGTTTCAGAAGTTCTAGGATGTCTGAGAAGGAGACATCCTCAGAGGGGATCTAGGGATCCCTCTGACTCATCAAAGTCAGTATCCAAGTGACAGACTCGGGAGTCTACATGCTTCCTCTTACAAGTCCTCTTCCTAGGAGGATCTCCCGAAACATCAGGAGAATCCTCGGAAGAGGGGAAATTCCCAATGGGGAAACCTGAGGCGGAGGATCTCTGGGTCCTGTAGCAAGAGAAGTGGCAGAGATGTCAACAGGTACTATAGAGGGAGGAGCTACGGGAACAGACTGCTGACTGATACCAGTGGCCAGTACACTCTTCATCACCTCGAATGCTCCCTCCCAGGCAGGTCCGAGAGAACCCGCTCCAAGAGCTAGGAACTCCAGGGACCACCGAAGGGAAGTCTCCGAGGCAGATGTCGGAGCCGAGCTCACCAAGGCCGAGGCTCCAAGGGAAGAGCGGGTTCGGACAAGGGTCCGATGCCACTCACCCCCTCGGAGGAGACCATGGAAGCCCGACCACCGAATCCCTCTAAGGAAGGTCTCGAAGAGGAGATAAGAGTAGAGGCTGAAGGAACAGAAGGGGGTATCCGTCCTCCAGCCGTAGTAGTAACCATTCCCGAAGACTCCAACTCCAAGCTCTGGGGTAGAGTTGAAGGAGGAACTGTAACGGGGTGTGGACCAACAGTCGTCTGTTGAGACGGACTGTGTAACATTTGGGCCAGTACCTGTGACTTAAGTAATCTACTGACCACTCTCTCTAGGTCATGATCTGACAACCTGGACGACCTTGAAGATCGGCTCCGATGGCTCCGTTCCGATAGAAGAGGTGAAGCCGAGGCCGAAAGTATCGGCTCCAAGGAAGGAGACCTCGACCTCTTCCTGGAATGAGCCATCGGAGCCGATACTATAGATCCTGTCGGAGCCGACCTCTCGGAGCCGACAGGAAGCCTCGATGTATCGGCTCCAGCCGGAGCCGATACAGCCACCAAAGTAACGGTGTCGGAGCCGATCGGAGCCGACACCGATGCCTGTGCCACATGGGTGTCGGAGCCGATCGGAGCCGACATCGGTGGTCAATACAGATTCCGCCCCGATAGCCATCGCTGCCGAAGGCTTTGTCAAGCCAGAATCCGGTCCAGCCGGGCCGATCTCGACTCAGTACGAAGTCGGAGCCGAGGCCGCAGGCTTAGATACAGAAGCCTGGGCCTTGGAAGATTTTGCTGATTTTGGTGGAGCCGACTTAGCCGGAGAGCCCTCCGGCTTAAGAAGGCCCCTAAGTATCAGCTTATTACGTCTCTCCTGCAGGACTCTCTGGCTGAAGGAATGACAAATAGCACAGGAGTCCTGCAGGTGAAGAGGGCCCAGACAATACAGGCAAGAAGTGTGACCGTCTGTCAGAGACATCTTCTGACAGCACGAGTCACACTTCTTAAAACCTGAGACCCTCTCCTTTGACATGGTGCTGAAAAACACACACACACACACCAGTCAAAATTAACTTAAATAAATACCAAAAGGTATTCTATAAAACCAACACACACACCCTAACAGGGGGGGGATGGGATAGGGAAAAGTTTGACTAACAAAAATAAAGGAGATAGGGATTTCCTGTCAGAAAAGGTACAAAATAAACTTAAAACTATCAATAAAAGGTTTTTTTACTAAAAGGGGCTTAAATCTCACAAAAGTGAATAACTTACCAGGAGCTGGTAAAAAGAAGACCTCCTAAGCGAAGCGGCAAACGAGATCTGGGTACTTACCGCCTTGCATCATGGGATATGGGGCTGCCTTGAGCTGGTAAAAGTGACTCTCGAGCTTAGCAAGTGCCGAGTCGGAGCCGAGGGATCGGCTCCGAACCCATCAAGCAAGAATGAAGGCGAGATTGACAACTTAACATGGGATAGTTTGGATGTTAGAATTTAGTAAGGGAAGAGATATTTTGTTTGTAAGAACAAGGAAGGACAGAATGATCAGCCTGGATTAGTGCAGGAGTGAAGCTAGTTTTTAGTTAGATGCTCCTTAAGCAGTAGTTTAAAATGTGTTGCTAGAATTTACTATTGTCTGAGGCATGCAATTCCAGGACTTGAATATTTGGTGAGAGAATAGAGTTACCGTAACAATTATTAGATTTAGTTACATTGAGTAGTAGTTTATTTGAGGATCTTAGTGGCCTGCTGTTTGAGTAGGGCTGCACTAAGCTCTTGAGTGCTGAACAGTTGTTTAGGGAAGATGAAATTAATGAAAGTTAGTTAGTTGAGGGATAGGAGATTGGCTAGTTCAATCCAATTTAGTGCATGAAGTTCTGTGCATTGATGTGATCTGTAAAACAGGTTAGTAGCAAATCTTGCAATTTTGTTATAGCAGGACTCCAGTTTGTTTAAATCTGATTTTCTGAGATTAGTGAATATTGGTGAGACATATAGTAGGGTAGAGAGTAGATGCGTCCTAGCTATGGAATGTCTAGTGGCCTCTGTTAGGTATGACTCTGTATAGTGAGCCTATCTTAATGTGAACTTTTTTCACACTGCAGGATATTTGTCAAATTTTAGGTTGTTGTCAATTGTGACTTCAAGGATTTTGGTGTCCTGGACAGGTTAAATTTTAGTTTTACTGGCTGAGTAGATGGTAAAGGGGGGAGACTTATCAGGAACTTTGATATTAGCAAAGAGCATAAGCTTTGTTTTATTTGAATTGAGTATGAGTTGAGAGTCTGAGAGGTATTTTTCAATGTCTTAGAAAGATTGTTAGGTTGTTTGTAGGAGTTCTGGTATGGAGGGAGCTAAACATATGAGGGATATGTCATCTGTGTATTAAATGATAGTCGCATACTGGGTGGCTATGCTGAGCCTGTTGGTGAATATGGTGAAGGGCAATGAACCTAGAAGTGAGCCTTGGGGTACTCCTACTGAGACTGGTAATAGGATGGAGAGTTCATTTTGCCACTTAACTGCCTGTTGGTGGTCAGTTAAGTAACTGAGAAACCAGAAGAGTGTTGGCTGGGTTAGGTTTAAGGAAGCTAGCTCATTTAGTAGCTTTTGGTGGGATACTATATCAAAAGCCTTAGACATATCAAGAAAGATAGATGAGATGAGCTGGTTGCCATTTCTAAGCTGGTTGACTGAGTTTGTAAAACTAACAGGGGCAGTGGTTGTACTGCGTTTAGGTCTGAAGCCCTGTTGTGATGTAGACAGGAGATTATTGCTTAGTAGATAGTTGAGGAGTTGTCTGTGTATGCAGTTTTCAAGAATCTTGGCTATGGGAGGGAAGAAGCAATTAGCCTGCAGTTTAAGAACTCAGTAGAGGAGCCATCTTTGTGAAGTGGGATGATATAAGAGACTTTCCATAGTTCGGAGAAGTTCTGCTCAGCAATGGAATGGTTTATTAGGCGCAACATAGGATAGGAGATGACATCTGCTGCTAGCTTTAGAAATTAACTGGGGAGTTGGTCAGCTGCAAGGGAGGAGGGCTTAAGTTTGGAAAGATGTTTTTTGATGGTATTAGTTTGAACTGGTTTGCTTGAAAAGGAATCGAGGGTTCTAGTTCATTAGGAATAGATAGGGTGTCTTACTGTTGTTTTTTAATAGGGAGAGTTTAGAGTTGATAAAAATGTGAATTAAATTGTGAGGCAATGCCATCTGTGGAATTTGTTGTGGTTGGCGCTGGGGTTGTGATCTGTCCAGGCTTTAGTAGTTGTTTGATGGCTCCCCAAAATTTCTGGGGATTGTTTTGGTGTTTCTGTTACATTGTTGTACAGTATAGCTTTTTTTGTGCCTGATTTGTTTTTTGGAAAGGTTGCATAATTGGCAGTAGGTAAAAAGGGAGTATTGATCTCTGGTCTTGTGGTATAGGGCCCAGGCTCTGTCTCTCATTTGAGGAGCTGCTTGGTGTCATTGGTAAGCCATGGTATGTGCTTGGAGTTAGAACGGGTCTTTCTAAGGGGAGCTAGATTGTTTAGGATACTGAGGAATTTGTCATTAAAATACTGAACAGCTGAGTCAAGGCGCAGATATTTAAAGGGGACCAGTCACATTGTTGTAGGAGGGATTTGAAGACTTCAGGGAAGAAATGTCTTTTGTTGCAGACACATTTGTAAATTATATTTTTAGTAGGGTAAATGCAGTGCCTAAGAAGGTAAGTAGGTAGGTGATCACTTAGACTGTCAGGAAGACAACCAGATCAGTGACAGAGTGAGGGTTTGTTTGTAAGTGTCCGGTCTAAGATTGATTCTTTTTTGCTTGTTTGTCAAATCTGGTAGGGGATTGTATAATGTGACAGAAACCATGGAGTTTAATAAAATAGGAATAATTTTCCAAGGAGTAGGTGTACCAGTCCATGCTGAAATCACCCATTATTATTGTTTCTTGACCAAAAGCTGAGGCACACCAATAAAGAAGGTCATCAATAATGTTTGGGTTTTTCCCTGGGGGGGTATATAAATAGCTATTATAATGATGTGTTTGTTGAAGTTTAGTTAAAGGTGGGTGATTAGTATTTCAGAATTCAAGAGTTCTGGGGGTTGATTTGAAGTCTTTCTACTTTGATTGTATTTTTATATATTACAGCTAAGCTGCCACCTCGTTTATGAGTCCTCTCATGTCTATGGATGTTATAAACATGGGTTAGGATTTCATTAATCAGTATGTGGGGTTTTAGCCACATTTCTATTAGGACTGCTAATTTGGGAGAGTATTGGGTGATAGTTGCATGAAATTCATGAGTTTTATTTATGATGCTTCTTAAGTTCATGTTTAATATTAAGAGATCAGAGCTACTTTGTGGGAGATTAGTGACGTTTGGTAAGTAAGGGTTGTTTGGAGTGAGAGTGGTTTGATTAAGGGGTTGAGGTCCTGGATTAGGATGTATGTCACCACTTAGGTTGATCAGGGTAGAATTGAATATAAATAGGTGTGTGAGTTTGGTAACAAGTTTAACATATATGTGCAGTAAATGTGGGGCTAATTGTAAGTGTGTATATTTAAATGTGAAGAGTTTTGTATTGGAGGTGTTGTAAAGGTATGGGGATATGATGATGTTTAAAGAAGTACGGGGTGTGGTATTGAGTGCGTTAGTGGGGGAAGAGATAGTTATGACCTGTTGCATTTGATAACAAGTAAAAAGGTAAAAGGTAATTAGCAGAATAAATAGTACAAAGTGTTGGAGCAACATTGTGTTTGTATTTAATTTGGAGTTAAGTGTTGTGTTGGTGAATGGTATAGGGAGTAGCTAATGAGGGTATGACTGCTATAGGGATGGGTTATATTGAGGTTAAGAAAAGCAATCCGTGTTATAGTGTATGGCTAACTGGCAATTATGTGTAAGACTGATCTGACTGGATGAGTAGTTAAGGGGATGTGTTTTGTGGATAAGTTTAAGACCAGAGATAGTGGGGTGCATAGGATTTGGGGGTGGGATAGGGGAGCAGATTGAGCCTGAGTAGAGTGAGGGTGAACGAAGTGGGAATAGCCAGTCTGAGGAAGTATACATTTACAAAAGAAGAGTGGTAGGTCATCCTAGTATCATCTCTGGATATAGGAATGGGGGGTATTAAAGGCTAGAGTACATTGATGTAGTAAGAAAAATGGGGGGTTACTTGGGAAAAGAAAAGGATACAATGTGGAATAGATAGCTACTATTAGGGAAGATGTGATTATAAATGGGTTTGGTGCAAAACAATATATGGAAGAAGATAGCTGGGAATGGGGCTAGAAATTAAAACAAGATAAGGTGGCCTGAGTCAGCAATGATACAAAGCCCTTGTTCTGGAAGAAGTATAATATTGCCGATTTTCCAAATCTTGAATTTCCCAAAGGAGGGAGATATTTGTATTGGGTTTATTGATTGACTGACTAATTGACTAAATGTTTTAACCAGGGTGGAGCACTGATAATTTTTGACCAATTTTAGTCTTAGCCCAGGGTCAATAATATGACCACTCATACAGAGTACATAACATAACAAAAACATGAAATGACAGTGAATAAAATACAAATGACATGTGATGCAAAGACTACAAAAGTACATAAACCAGTAAAAAAATCTCTACTTGACATACTCCGAATTAATTGCTGCCCACAAACTTATTTACACTCCAGATAAATGCCCTTCATATACTATCTGCAGCGGGGGTATTTTTGCAGGGAAGGGGTGTTTCATTGACATACAATTCCAAAATTCCTGGTTACGTCTTGATTGCCTCCCTAGTCAATCCTGCTGGGGACTTCCTGACTTTGTTACTTTTATTAAGGCCTCTGAATGTATTTATTTTTTATACCAGTGAGAAAGCCCTGACTATGCTAAACTTTTTTTTTTATTTTTAGTGCTTCACTTTTCTCTGCTTACCTCCAGTCCTTGGGGACTTGCTACTTACCAAAATTACCCATTCATTCCACTACAGGATGGAGTTGAACAAAGGATTAAAGGGTGGGGGATGACCCATACTGGAGGCAGCTTTTATTTATTTCTTTATTGCTTTGCCCTACCTATTGCAATCATCTGCTCCACAGACATGGCCACTGACTCTAGCCTGACACAAAAGTAGCTGTTCCTTCAAGCAGCCACAGTGTGATATAACATCCTATGGAATGTTGCAGGAACAAAAAAAAAAACTCTCGCATAGACTCCTTTGTGAAATAGTTGATCTGGTTTAAGCTACTTCTCCATCCTGAATGATAACTGAACTCAGAAAACATACAGCAAGTCTAGACACCATGCTCTTATGTGTCTGTGTGCTGAATTTTAATCCTGATGCGACCCTCATATCTTTTAATCCTGCTGGAGAAGGGGAGGCGAAGGACTCAGAATGTTAAAGCTGGCCTTGATAATGCCGAGTACAGCCAAAAGAATGCAATCAATTTTAGACTGAAGCCAAAGACTTTAATTCTGATAGATATAGATGCCATGGAGCTTTTTGATCGATAAAAAAATGTATCCCATACTAAACTGCTAAACCAACTGTCAAAACTAGGATGCTCCCCCACCTCTCTCACCTGGTTTTCCTCCTACCTAAACAATAGGGAGCAATCAGTCAGATGGCACAATGAACAGTCTAGTTACCTGGCAAATAATATAGGAGTCCCACAGGGATCCATTTTAGGACCCTTACTCTTTAATACCTTCATCAACGACCTTCACATAGCTTCTCAACAAGGTAGTCTCATCCAATACGCAGATGATTCTACAATCATATCTACCACCAACAATTTCTCAAACCTCCTTACGGTTACTCAAATGCATTCACAACTATAGAAACCTGGCTAAACAATGCACAATTATTGTTACCCCCCCCCCAAAAAAAAATATTACTTCTCTCTACAAAACCACCAGACATAGATTTCAGAATATTTTCTCAAGATAATACTGAAATTGAAATTGTGAATATAGGAAAATTATTAGGCATAACAATCGACGATAAACTCTCTTTTGAACCACATTTCCGCAACACAATAAAGAAAACCCACTTCAAACTAGGCAAACTGTACTGTCATAAACTCTACCTAGACTTCTTCTTCTTCTTTCGGCTTTTCCCGGTTAGGGATCGCCACAGCGGATCACCTGTCTGCTCATGATTGGCAGTGGAGTTTTACGGTGTCGAGTTGCCAGCCCGGTGTCCAACCTTCCACAGAAGGAACACACATGCACACACTCACACCTAGGGCCAATTTAGAGTGTCCAATCCACCTACAGCATGCCTTTGTGATGTGGGAGGAAACCGGTGTACCCGGAGGAAACCCACGCGACCACAGGGAGGACATGCAGACTCCACACAGAAGGCACCCCAGCCGAGGATCGAACTGGAGAGCCTCTTGCTGTGAGGCGGCAATGCTAACCACTGCACCACTGTGGCCACCCTATAAACTCTACCTAGACAATCACACCAAAACAAAATTGGCCAGTACCCAACTTATCCCCTCCTTTCTATATGGAAGTGCCATTTTTACCAAACTACAATCTTGCTATTACAAAATAGCTAAATTTCCCTCAGGAAAGCCTAGTCTTTTACACCATTGCCAAACAATCTCAGAACTAAATTGGCTTGAATTTTCCAACTTTCTCAATTATACCCAATTAACAGTTGCCCATAAACTTATTTTTAAATCCAACTCCTGCCCAGCATTCAACTCCATCCTACAACCTTTTACTCCTGCAAGAACTCTTAGATCCTCCAGCAAACTACTTTTAAACATAACCAAACCTAATAAAAGAGCTGGACAAAGCCTGTACTCCCATAACATTGCAAAACTCTGGAATTCCTTACCCTCTCATATAACTCAAATTGACTGTTTAAAAACCTTTAAATTCGCATTAAAAAGCCACTATCTAAACAACCCCTCTTTTACTTGTAAAACTAACAAATCACCTTAAACCTGTTCCTTACTTAACATATGAAAAATATAATATGACAACCATACATTTGTATGTTAATTAGAATTTCTGGCTTTATCATTCATGTAAACCTTGTAGTGTACTATAGTATATCTCTGCTTTTATATAAATAACTCCTTTGGTCTAGTACATTGCTATACAAGTCATTTACTTTTTTAATCTAAATTTGTAACGTGTCCTTCTGTGTATATTGAATATTATATGTCAAAACTGTATGCTTATAATAATTTTGTGGAGCTTTTCTCCTTGGGTCTCCACTGCAAATGGGTCACTGGCCCAGTGGACTTTCCCGGTCAACAAATGTCAATAAATAAATAATAATAAATTTTGTACCTGATCTGAACTCCTCAGTGATTGCATTTACCCCATGTGCCTGCCATATGTGTGTGGGTTCTGTACTAGTTGTAATCTTGCCTATCCTGACTGCCTAGGCAGTTGCAGTGTCCTCCTACAAAGTGATCAAATGACTGTAATGTCTTCAATTTATGTATGCCAGCACTAGGCAGGTATTATAGGATCACAGGCACTTAAGATCATAGGAACTTACTAGGCTATTGGCCCTGAGGCCCTTACAAGCCTAGCCAAAAATTTAGCCCATGTTCTGACAAGTCATTACCCGATGCCCCTGTCCAGCAAGGACACAGGTGGAATCCCAGGGGTGTATTTTATGTTCCCCGTCCAGTTATCCAGGCTGCGCTTAAAAATAAATAATGAGGTACTCTGCATGATGTGGAGAGGGAGTCTGTTCCACAGATGGGGGAGTCTCTGGGATACAAACCTGTCCTGCCACCAAGTCCTATTGGTGTCACTGACCAGGATGAGGTCGCACATATGGGTTGCTCAAGTGGAGCTTGACTTGCGAACATGCAGCAGTCCCATCAAGGTGGGGTCTGAGATTGCTTTGCATGCCAGACAGAGGTCACCTCTGAGGAGTCTGTATGAGACTGAGTAGAGGGACAGGGCTTTTAGTCTATCTGTGTAGGGTAGATGTTTGAGGCCCTGGATTCTCCTGGTGAGGGACCTCTGTGGTCTCTCCAATAAAGAGGGCTAGATTCCATTCTGCTGTGCCTGCAATGATTGTTCTGTACAGCTGTAAATCATCTTTGAGCACATTACCTTAATATGAATTTAAATAGTCCAAGTCTCCTTTCTTTGACTTGCATTATTTGTGACATCTAGAAATGATACTTTTGCCCACTCATCATAGTATATGGTTCTTTTCTCTGATAATAAAGTCTAAAGAAGACTATACAGCATAGCTACCCACTCCAACAAGTTAAACAGCTTGGCTATAAAAGCTGTTAATACCTTCTTCAGCATATAATTCTAAACTGTAACTAACAAATCACATGTTGCCCAGTTCCAGTGTTGTGGATGCACAGTTGCAGTAAGAACATTAATCATTTTAATTGTTTCCAAGAACTCCTTAACATCTAAGTTCCAGTTACAAAAGAAGCTTAAAGTGAATTTTATGTCACTTTCCCTCATTTAACACATGTATATTTTAAATGTTTGTTATATAAGGAGAACATAATACCTTCCAACTCTACCAGGTCTCCATTTCTAAACTAAAACTTTTAGTAGATAATCCTGAGTTGTTGCTTACAGCAGGCATTGCTTTTTTCAATTACCAAGCAGTCAACATGTTTTTTTCCAAAACTGAGTCAGTTGCTGAGTCTTTAGTATTAGTAAGGAATCTATGTAAATATGCCAAGATCATCTCAAAAAATCTAGATCCCGCAGAGCCACAAGGGCGGGAGACTTAAACCTCGACACGGTTATTAATAGGACGTGCTGGAGGGATAGATTCATCACCCAAAGACTCCCTATGCTGTGGAACAAAATCCCGGTTTATGTGAGGCAGAGCACCTCGCTGGCCTTGTTCAAGAGGAATCTTGACCAATGGATGGGAGATCGCAGATACACCCCAGGGGTTACCTCAGTGTCACTGCTCGACAGAGGCACAGCAAAATAATGGGCATAGTTTCTCCAAACTAAAGGGGTGGCGTAAGCCACAAACTATGGGCTAGGCTTATAAATGCCCTCGGGCAGATAGCCTAGTATGAACCTATGAACCTAAGATATAGAGGTAGCAATTTTGGCATGTTTGCACTCAGTGTTAAGGACCAGACCTTTATCCCTGACAAGCTGACCACTGGCAGGAAACTAGAGGGAGAAGAGTGTAGCCAGGAAAATTGTATTTATTTTATTCTAATTTTTATTTTGCATTTGTTTACTGGGACGGTTCGACTGGGACGACTAATGCACCCTTTTCAGTGGATGCCCAGGGAGAAAACCTCCACAAGTTGGTTACTATTACATAGAAATTGCTACAGATACATTCTACAAACCAGATGTGAGAAAACTACTTTCTTGTTCATTATAAATACAAATAGAAATAACAAAGTGGTAAGAGCATGGCAGTGCGAGATAAAAAATGTATAGAATATAACAGTAATAAAAAATCTATCATATCGGATAAGAAGTGATTTTCACTGGAAGAAATAGTTGAAGTGACAAGTATGTAGGGATACGGGTTAAACTGTGATACAATTTGGAGTAAGATGAATTAGCAGAGATTAAAACAGTGAAATGAAAGGATAAGGTAGGTTAAAGTAATTGTATGTATACCTGGTAAGGGAGAGGAGGTGATAGAGAACAAGGTAGGTTAAAGTAATTGCATGTATACCTGGTAAGGGAGAGGAGGTGATAGAGAACAAGGTAGGTTAAAGTAATTGCATGTATACCTGGTAAGGGAAAAAAGTGTTTAGTTATTTTATTTATTTATTTAACATTTGTTTACCAGGAAAATTGACTTGGAACAAAGCCAATTTTCTGTGGAGGCCCAGAGAGAAACACTCCAGATGCATGTCTTTGTAATAACATGAGAGGAAACCAGAGCACCTGGAGGAAACCCACATGAATGCAGGGAGGAAATGCAGACTCCGCACAGAAGACACTCCAGCCAGGAAAAGAACCAGAGAACCTCTTGGTATGAGGCGGTAATGCTATTGCTGCACCACTGCACCATTCAAGTGTTAGAAGTTAAGGTAAGTTAAAGTAATTGTATGTATACCTGGTAAGGGAGAAGAAGTGTTAGAGGCTAAGATAAGTTAAAGTAATTGTATGTATACCTGGTAAGGGAGAGGAAGTGTTAGAGGACAAGGTAAATTAAAGTAATTGTATGTATACCTGGTAAGGGAGAGGAAGTGTTAGAGGACAAGGTAAGTTAAAGTAATTGTATGTATACCTGGTAAGGGAGAAGAAGTGTTAGAGGCTAAGGTAAGTTAAAGTAATTGTATCTATACCTGGTAAGGGAGAAGAAGTGTTAGAGGACAAGGTAAGTTAAAGTAATTGTATGTATACCTGGTAAGGGAGAAGAAGTGTCAGAGGACAAGGTAAGTTAAAGTAATTGTATGTATACCTGGTAAGGGAGAAGAAGTGTCAGAGGATAAAGTAGGTTAAATTAATTGTATGTATACCTGGTAAGGGAGAAGAAGTGTTACACGACAAGGTAAGTTAAAGTAATTGTATGTATACCTGGTAAGGGAGAAGAAGTGTTACACGACAAGGTAAGTTAAAGTAATTGTATGTATACCTGGTAAGGGAGAAGAAGTGTTACATGACAAGGTAAGTTAAAGTAATTGTATGTATACCTGGTAAGGGAGAAGAAGTGTTACATGACAAGGTAAGTTAAAGTAATTGTATGTATACCTGGTAATGGAGAAGAAGTGTTAGAGGACAAGGTAAGTTAAAGTAATTGTATGCATACCTGGTATGGGAGAAGAAGTGTTAGAGGACAAGGTAAGTTAAAGTAATTGTATGTATACCTGGTAAGGGAGAGGAAGTGTTAGAGGCTAAGGTAAGTTAAAGTAATTGTATGTATACCTGGTAAGGGAGAAGAAGTGTTACACGACAAGGTAAGTTAAAGTAATTGTATGTATACCTGGTATGGGAGAAGAAGTGTTAGAGGCTAAGGTAAGTTAAAGTAATTGTATGTATACCTGGTAAGGGAGAAGAAGTGTTAGAGGACAAGGTAAGTTAAAGTAATTGTATCTATACCTGGTATGGGAGAAGAAGTGTTAGAGGCTAAGGTAAGTTAAAGTAATTGTATGTATACCTGGTAAGGGAGAAGAAGTGTTAGAGGACAAGGTAAGTTAAAGTAATTGTATCTATACCTGGTATGGGAGAAGAAGTGTTAGAGGCTAAGGTAAGTTAAAGTAATTGTATGTATACCTGGTAAGGGAGAAGAAGTGTTAGAGGATAAGGTAAGTTAAAGTAATTGTATGTATACCTGGTATGGGAGAAGAAGTGTTAGAGGACAAGGTAAGTTAAAGTAATTGTATGTACACCTGGTAAGGGAGAGGAAGTATTAGAGGATAAGGTAGGTTAAAGTAATTGTATGTATACCTGGTAATGGAGAAGAAGTGTTAGAGGCTAAGGTAAGTTAAAGTAATTGTATGTACACCTGGTAAGGGAGAGGAAGTATTAGAGGATAAGGTAGGTTAAAGTAATTGTATGTATACCTGGTAAGTTTCATAGGTTCATAGGTAGGTACTAGGCTATTTGACCTGAAGCCTATACAAGCCTAGTGAAAAAGGTTCCCTTGTTTTCCCAAGAAAATTATTTTTCTGTGCCCCTGTCGAGCAGAGCCACAGAAGTGATCCCCAGGGTGAATTTCCTATCTCCCATCCAATCGTCAAGATTTTTCTTAAAGAGTGCTAATGAGGAGCTTTGTTTGATATAGACGGGTTGCAAACTGGCTAAAGGACAGAACCCACAGGGTTAGAGTAGCTGGCGCCATGTCAGACTCCAAGCCAGTCACAAGTGGTGTCCCACAGGGCTCAGTCCTTGGCCCCTTGTTGTTCGGCATCTACTTCTCAGAAGTACAGGCTAACATAAGAGGACTATGGCTGACAAAGTTTGCAGATGACTGCAAACTGGGAGCCATAGTGGAAAGTACATCGGACACAGATATCCTTCAGAGGGGACTCACGGAAACTGATAGCTGGTGCCAGAGCCATGGCCTGAAGTTAAATGCCAAAAAATGTATAGTCATACCCTTCGGGAAAAACAAGGTAACCCCAAGCTACCATATAGGTGGCAATCCACTAAGCACAGAAGAGGTTATTAGGGACCTGGAGACCCAGGTTGACAGTGGCCTTTCTTTTGACACTCACATTGCTAAAGTGGTTAGAAAAACCTTCTACATTGCCCACCTGATCATGAAGGGATTCACATCCAGATCAAGTGAGGTCATTGTTCCCCTGTACTCTTCACTTATCAGACCAACGATCGAGTACAATGCCCCATTTGGGATGTATCTCACCCGACACCTGCAGCAATTGGAGAGACCCCAAAAGTTCCTCACCAAAAGGATAAAGGGACTCCAAAATCTGTTATATGCTGCCAGACTGAAGAAACTCCAGCTCTATTCAGTCGCATACCGTCTGCTCAGAGGTGACCTGTGCCTGACATACAAGGCCATGTCCAACCCGGAATTAATGGACATGCTCCACCTCAAAAAATCCAAATCTACCAGATCCACTAGAGCAAGCGACTTAAACCTTAGCACAGATATAAATAGGACATGCTGGAGGGATAGATTTGTCACCCAGAGACTCCCTATGTTGTGGAATAAAATCCCAGTCCATGTGAGGCAGAGCACCTCGCTGGCTCTGTTCAAGAGAAATCTTGACCGGTGGATGGGAGATCATAGGTTTACCCCAGGAATCATCTCTGTGTCACTGCTGGACAGAGGCACAACAAACTAATGGGCACATTATTTTTTAACATAAGGGGTGGCATAAGCCACAAAAACTCTGGGCTAGGCTTATAAATGCCTTAGGGCAGATAGCCTAGTATAAACCTATGAACCTATGAACCTATGAACGGGTAGCTTGTTCCAGAGTATGGGAAGTCTCTGGGATAGGAATCTACCCCTCCAGCACATTCTGTTTATTGTGGTGACAAGGTTTAGGTCCCTGGAGCATGTGGCTCAGAGAGATTGGGATTTCTTTAAGTGTAGCATATCCAACAGCTCTGGGTTTGACATAGCTTTGTATGTTAGGCAGAGATCGCCTCTGAGTAGGCGATATGGGACGGAGTAGAGCTGGAGTTTTTTGAGATGGTCTACGTATGGCATCAGTTTGAAGCTGGTAATCCTCTTAGTGAGGTATTTTTGTGGTCTTTCCAATTGTTGCAGATATCTTGTGAGGTACAAGCCAAACAGGGCATTATACTCTATAATGGGTCTGATGAGGGATGAGTATTTATTTATTATTTTATTTTACATTTGTTGACCGGGCTAGAGAGAAACAATGATCACCTTTTTTTCTGGAGGAGAACCCCTTTATGATGAGGTATGCCATGTACAAGGATTTTCTGACTACTGTGGTGATGTGATTATCAAAGGAGAGACTACTGTCCACCTGTGTCCCAAAGTCTCTTATCACACATTCAGTATTTAGTAGGCTACCGCCTATGTGGTAGTTCTTAGGAACAGAGTTTTTCCCAAAGGGGGTGACAATGCACTTCTTGGGACTGAGCTTGAGGCCATGACTTTGACACCAAGTAGCTGTCTCAGTGAGGCCCCTTTGTAGAATGTCCACATCGTTGGGCGATTCTGTTATGGCTCCTAGTTTGCAGTCATCTGCGAACTTTATTAGCCAAAAACCTTCTGTGTTAGCCTGAACTTGAAAGAAATAGATGCCAAACAGGAGAGGACCCAGGACTGAACCCTGTGGTACTCCACTTGTCACTGGTCTGAAATCGGATTTGGAGTCGGCTACTTTCACTGTGTGGGTTCTGTCAGTGAGCCAGTTGGCCACCCATCTTGTGACATAAGGATTTATGCCCAGTTCAGTGAGTTTATCTATAATTCCAGAGTGGGGGATGGTGTCAAACGCCTTGCAGACCAGGCTTGTCATGCTAATGGGGCGGTAGTTCCCGGGGTCCGTGGTGGCACCCCCTTTGTGGAGTGGGATAACTGTTGATGTGTGCCATTCAGCAGGCACAAAACCTGAAGTGAGGCTATGATTGAACATGGTACTTAGGTAGGGTGCCAGTTTGTTCTGTAGTTCATGCAGAACGCATCCTGGGATGTTGTCTGGTCCTAAGGATGCTGTGTTCTTGGCTTTGGAGAGTGCAGGCTTTACTTGTGCATCCGTGATTATAGGGGCTTTGCATTCTTCCGGTATTGAGATGGGCCCTTTGGGTGAGAGGAGGGTAAAGTTAGCACTGAACCTATCTGCCAGGATGTTAGCAATATCAGTTGGTTCTGTATATTTAGTGCCATTGTGCTGTAGCTCAGAGCAGATCTGAGTGTTGCCATTGAGATTCTTGACGTAGCTATAGAATGCTTTGTGGTTGTCTTTAGAATCAGTGGCAATTTTATTTTCATAACTGGCTTTGGAGAATTTTATGAGGGATCTCAGCTTCTTACTGAGGCTGACCAGGAAGTTCCTCCAATCATGGGATTTTATTCTATTTTGCAACATCTTCTTTCTTCTGTTGTAGAGTTTGTTTATGGAAGGGGATTATCAGATTGGAAGCAGAAGTTCTAGAGGTTAAGGTAGGTTAAATTAATTGTATATATACCTGTAAGGGAGAAGTGTTAGCAGGCAAGGTAGGTTAAAGTAATTGTATGTATACCTGTAAGGGAGAAGTGTTAGCGGGCAAGGTAGGTTAAAGTAATTGTATGTATACCTGTAAGGGAGAAGTGTTAGCGGGCAAGGTAGGTTAAAGTAATTGTATGTATACCTGTAAGGGAGAAGTGTTAGCGGGCAAGGTAGGTTAAAGTAATTGTATGTATACCTGTACAAGTAATTGTATGTATACCTGTAAGGGAGAAGTGTTAGCGGGCAAGGTAGGTTAAAGTAATTGTATATATATATATATATATATATATATATATATATATATATATATATATATACACATGGTAAAGGAGAAGTGTTAGAGGGTAAGGCAGGTAATTGTATGTATACCTAGTAAGGGAGCAGAAGTGTTGAGCATAGTTTGAGAAAAGAGAATGTGGAATAAGGGAAAGATGGTAGTGGAAAATTATAGCTAGTGAAAAATTGTGGGAGTGTGTGCAACAGTGTTTTCCTATTATACATGCCAGTAGCCTCCAAGTGGTTTTGGAGGTAAAGTATAGTATAGATGTTGAAACTATTGGTCTTTGGGCTAAATGGTGCCTAAATCTGCAGTAATTGAAGTGGTTTACAGACACTGTGAATGTCTAAGATTATTTTACTAATGTGGTACTGAACTTAGACAGACTATAACAGGGCATATAGTTTGTCACTTACTAATGACCAGCAAAAGTTCACAGGAAGCATACAGGATCTCACCTATATGTCTGCATGCTATCTGTAGGATAGATGGAGTGGTTAGCACATAATTAATTACTGAAGTCCACTTATACACTACGTTTTAAAGATTAGGAATAATACCAGAAGTATCACCCATAGGACATGCAAATGCAAGCTCTGCCCTACTACATGGTGACACATTTCCACATACATGCCCACAGCTGAGCTGCATACTTCAGACCCAATCAAATTAATACATTGCATACTTCAGACCCATTCAAACTAATACATTGTGCTAATGCTTAGCTGATCACATAGCAATAACAAACTGCTGACCCTGAATATGAATATCTGCACAGCCCAAAGAATATTTGGCTATTTATAAGCAAAGTATTTTTTGATTGAGATTCTGAATATGGAAACCAGTGAATAGCACAGAAGATGGGGTATTAAAGACTGACAGCCTCATCCTATGAAATGCAAGCGTATAATATTATCACTGCTAATGATTATGCTAAATGCTATTTATGGAACTGGGCGATAATGGGAGGGGTGACAATCCCCCTTAATGACGGTGCTTTGGTTGCAGTTTTGTACAGAGAATGAAAGCGTTAGATGTATGTGATATTAGTTTAAAAATGGTAGAAATGTCATGTAAAAATGTGTTAATGAATAGCATGTTATTGCTTTCCACTTTATTACCAAAGAATGTTTGTTTTTTATTGATTTATTTATTTACTCATTTCCTTTGTTAACGCTAAACACTGAACCATTTTTAGTCACAACACAGGCAAATAGCAACAACAAGCATACACCAGTGTGTACATGAACAAGAACAAATGATCTAAATACACAGTAGTGAAACAGATAGACATAAATAGTTACCAGCTCAAGTGTGCAAGACACATGCAGTCAGCTAAGTATGGTGATGTTATATAGCATGATGTCAGCCTATGCAACCATAAAACCAACTGCAAGAAAAATGGATAATACGTTGGAAATTATGTTAAAGATTATTTAACCAATAACTTTCTTTAGCTGCACAGTAAGCAGAGCTGCCAAACATAGTACAGACAGCTGGAGAATAATCCAGGAAGAAAACATAGGACTGCTAGGACAGACACAGGAATGCAGGTGTGGAGAGGATGTTTGTAAGACTGATAGAACAAGTTTAGAGTTTTATGGCCAAGCTAGCAGCTATACCAGAGAGGTTCCAGAGAAAGGCATAAAATAAAATAAATGCAGATTGGTCAGTAGTGGAAAATAACAGATCTTGGGTTGAGCTGCTACATACATGTCTCCTCAACATACCTCTCAACCTCTTAGAGCAAGAAATCTGGACAAAGCCTTAAATAAAAATGGTACACTTTTTAAATATTGCCCTTACAAATTTAGAAAGTTGATAGAATAACAGGTTTTGCATTAGCATGAATTTTCTGAAGGGTATGAAGTCTGAAACTCAAATGTCTTGTCATCATTTTCTAACTTTAGTCTTTAATGATTTGCCACTAATTTGCCAGAAAACCCCAATTTTATGAAAAACGGACCAAAAATATGAGGCAAAAACCTGGACATTCTGCAAAAAATCTGTACAGTTGAGAGGTTAGTATTTAGTTGAAAGCTTGCTTTTTAACATTATTATTATACAATAGCAGAGAAAAGCTACATCAGGAGTTAACCACAACTATAAAGAAACTTATTTTTATTTTATTTATTTCATTTTGTTTTTTGGGGCAATGCGTTGATCACAATTGGCCACTCAAACGTAATCTGGATAAACTAGCATGTGGTAAAACACTCTTCAGATCATGCTATATAACTCAGTGTCACTGACATCTCTTCTGATTGGCTACTTCAAAGTGCTAGGAATTTAATCATTAGAGTATACATGAGGCACCTGTTTGACTAGGGGACCTTGGAAAAAGTCCATGCTCAGAGTGAAGCACTAACATTTCAATATTTTAGCAGCTGATTTGTGAAACAATGAACAGCAGTGAGAGTTTAGTAGAAGTTCATGTTCAGGACATAAAGTACTAAATCACATAATTTTTAAGCATTCTTTCATGCTTTATGTATAGCTCACTGAACAGCTGCATTCTGTTAGCACTGCATGAGTTCAGGAAGTTGATATAGGCTAGTTACAAATCATTTCCTCTGACTGACTTTTCAAGCAGTGTGGTAGAAGTGTCTAGAAAGAAAGAAAACAAAAAGAGGTATGTTACCCTATTCGGTAGACCAGTGAGTACAGATGCCTATGTTGCTAAAATGCTTTGTTTGTTTTAAGTAAAAGCAGCTTTTTGTCAGACAGTGAATATGCCCAAGTGAGACAGGTTGTCCCCAGGGGTTCTTTGCCACATGACATTTAAAAGGCCATTTAGATAGTAGAACAGACATTAAGCTGATGTATTACAAAAGGTAGAAAGGGAGGGTCCCTTATTTACAGCTTGTAATTCAGAATAGTTGCATGAATAATTCCTGTGATTTACTTTGTGACTATCATGTATTTGCATCTCTTTATTTTATTATTGGTACCATCACATGTGAATAATTTATTGACTTCTCTAAATTGTATAACACAGTTCTATCTAGTAGTATAAACCAAAGTAAATTCACTGTCATTATTGTATTAGTACTTAGTAGCAACAAATTTTAAATACCAAGTTCTTTCTAATTACTGGCAAATATCTGTACTGTTTACATGCTGTGCGTTTTATACCTTTGCTGAGGTGTTTATTTTCTTTTCCTCTGGGACTTTACTGAAATGTGTTACAATCCAACTAGAAGACCTGCTAAAACATAACTAAACAAAATGTCTACTCTTGTCAGTTATGTTATTATGTGTTATTTGGGTGTTTACCGTATGGAACTCTTCTGTTTGGGTCTCTGTACCAACTAGATTCTATCCATTGTGGACTTTCCTGTTCAGCAAATGTGGGTAATTTAACTTTTTATTTTTTATTTTTTGCATTTGGAACCTTTTCAGGCACCGCCCTAGCTACAATGTAATTCTATTTCATTATCAGGAAAGTCCCACTGAGCCAAAAAAAAAAAAAAAAAACTTTTCAGTAGAGACCTGAGAAGAAAAGCTCCATGAAAAATTACAGAGCAGTACATAGACCACAAAAATGACAGTACGGTACACAGATCCTAAAAGTTATAAGTCCATAAAAATACAGGTCTAGTATATGAAAGCATATATAAAAATTAAGTAGTAAATAAAGTGGTAGAAAATTCAGCAGTTGGCATAAACAGTACAACAGAGTTGGAATTGTTGAATATAAATAATAAATAACATGTATACAGCATTCATATGTAATAAAGTTGAGTTCTAACACACAAGTCATTCTCCAAAGGGGCAAGCTGCCTAAGCTGACCTTATTTTTTATTTATTTATTTTTTGTATCGTATTGCTTAAAGAGCCATGAGCTTCATAGAACCTTCTGAGTATAAACCCAAGTCAGATCTCAAAAGTGATCTACACACATTATATACCTCTCAGATGCTTATGATTTTTTATCTGTATCTCTGACACGGAGTCAAATGTTAACTCTGCCCCTCTTAATCCCTCCAAAAATTGCTGACCTTTGGAGAAAAGATGTTGACTTACACATAATGACAATAATTAGAGTTATAGACTTCTTTTACTTCAGAAAATCTATATTAATTCACATTCTCTTATTACGTCTATGTCCATAACTCTCAACCAGTCGGGGACAAATTTCAAAAATCAAGGGCAAACATGGACACTTTTAAAATATTAGTGCTATTAAGTTGAGACATTGACAGAATCAGAGCATATGAATTAATATATACTTTCTGAAGTAAAAGTCTATAACTCTTAATCATTGTCATTATTCATTAAGTGTAATTCACCACCTTTCCTCCAAAAGTCACTAGTTTTAGGAGGGCTTAAGAGGGACAGAGCTAAAATTTGAGTCAAAATCAGGGAAGTCCCTGAAAATGAGGGACAGTTAAGAGGTATGTCTATGTCTCAAGTTAATAGTACTAATATTTTAAGTGTCCCTGACTCTCCCTGATTATTTCTGGATCTGTCACTGACCCTGTTGAGATTTGTTGGAAGCTACGTGTATCCTGACAAATCACTTGTGCATGTAAGGGAGCACCAGCACCAGACAACAGGCTTTGACTGTTAAAAGAAGGGGTGCGCATTCTTACAACTCCTCAGATCCTCCTATTGTAAACTTGAATGCCTGTTTTAGATTATGTAGTGGAGTATTACAGCAAAGACAAGACTGGAATTAAAGCACATTATAAGTAGCTGATCATACCTCTCAACTTTACAGATTTTTGCAGAATGTCCAGATTTTTGTTTCATATTGTCGCCTCACAGTTAGACGTTGCCCATTCGATTCTCAGTCAGAGCATCTTCTGTGTGGCGACATGCGTGAACGGGCGTTCCTTTATTGAAGGTTGTGCGTTAGGCCCGGCAAGCCAGCACGTAAAACCCTACTGCCAATCATTAGCGGACTGGAGTTCCACTGTGGCGACCCCTAACCGGGAAAAGCCGAAAAAAATTATTGGTCCTTTAACTATGATTTTCTGGCAAAACCCTGCCATGTCATTAAAGAATAAAGTCAGAAAATAATGGCAGACATTTGAGTTTCAGACTTCATGCTAACACAAAACCTGTTGTTCCCAACTTTCTAAGTTTGTAAGACCAATATTTAAAAATTGTCCATATTTTCCCCCATTATTTATGGCTTTGTCCAGATTTTTTGCCCTAAGAGGTTGAGAGGTATGTAGCTGACCTATTTTTCTATCAAGAAGGTGGCAGATTTCAGATGTGCTTAAGAAACGAAGACAGACATGCCTAGCAAGATTAGAAACTTCAGCTTTTTTGGAAATCTTCTCATTTAGCTTGCAATATATTTGTCTGTTTTGATGATGTATAGTGCTCAAGTGATGGAAAGCTATACCTCTCCATTTACATGTATGATTCTCTTGTGCATTACAACATCGCCTGATCTTTCCTAGTAGCATATAGTCTTAATGTGAAGCAAGCTAGTGTGGATTGAGAGAGTGGTTCCATGTTACAACTGCAAAAATCATGAAGTTATACTCTGATTTGGAAAACAAAAGTGAGAATTTTTTGAGGAAGCAAAATGCTCATATACCAGATGATGTGTATATATCTAAAAGACTCATTATTTCCCTTACTAACTTTCCTACTACTGACTCTTTAATCAGCCTATTGTTAGATCAAACCTGTTTTTCCCTCTTTGTACTTTCCTACCTTTCAGATTTACTTGTATTGCTCAGTATCTCCTTTGTATTATACTATGTCAGACAATCATGTAAAAAAAAATTTGTACTGTGTTTGGAGCTTTTCTCCCCGGGCCTCCACTGAAAATGGGTCTCTGACCCAGTGGACTTTCCCGGTCAACAAATGTCAATAAATAAATATAAATAATGTCTGTGTCCTTGTGGATATTTTAGTACATAAGTTATAAAATACTGCATGCAGTGTATCACTTGCTATTGAAATAGTTATATATTCTGTACACACATTTGTATGGATTTGACTTATAATGTTGATTTATTTTCTCTATCTCTTGAGTTGTAGATGAAAAGGTTCAGCAAACCAGCTCACTTATCTGTTAATCAAACTGAAAAATAAGAATAAATTCAAAGTGGAATCTGAATGTTACTTTCCAGTGGAGGCAGAGTCTCCACAAAGAAGTCGTGCAGGGAGCTTCACAAATCGCCCCTTACCTAATGACCTCTAATGTTGTATCATGTTAGGGAAACTCTCCCCTGTAGTGACTTCATCTGAGAAAAAGTGCTTTTTGTATTCTGTGAAGGCTGCAGAGACATCTCTTCTGCTGATTGTATACTTCCAGTTAAAACATGCACTTCATTTGTTTAATCTGAAAACCTGACTGGGACAGAGCCCATTTTCAGCAGAGGCCCGAGGAGAAATGCTCCAGACACACACCTTTGGAATATGGGAGAAAACCCACGTGACTACAAGGAGGACATGTAGACTCTGCACAGAAGCCACCCCCAACTGAGAATGGAACTAGAGAAGCTCTTGCTGTGAGATGACAACCTTTACCGCTGCACCACTGTGCCACCCAGTACAATGTTCTACTAAACAGTCTGCCATAAGGCTGTAAAGGAAAGTGTTAAAATGATACATCAATGAACATTTTCGGTTTTGGCATATAGCATGAGCATACTATTTATTTGTACTCTTGTTCAGTCCAGTACAATCAGATCAGAAACATCAAAGAATGGGAGTAGATAGTGCTGCTGATTTATTTATTAACTGACTGTTTGTTTGTTAACCGAGGTAGTGGACTGTTTCTAGTAGAGCTATTTTAGCCACTACCCAGGGAGTACAATAATGATAGTACTTGGACATAGCTTAACAAACACAAGACATAGTAAGCATTAAATTCACAAAGTGGATTACATTTACCATTCATGTATTAGTATAACGCACCCTACTCAGTTTGGATTTGTCAAAGGGAGAGCATGTCTGTAAACCTAGTGGACTTCTTCAAGACAGTCACCAAGGCTCTGGATGAGGGAAAATCTGTGCATACAGCCTACTTGGACTTGGCCAAGGCTTTTGACACTGTCTCCCACTCGGGCATCAGTGACAAACTCACCCAGTTGAGTATCAACCCTTGTATCTTTAGATGGGTCGCTAACTGGCTCACTGATAGAACACATATAGTCAAAATAGGGGAATCCACCTCCAACAGCAGACCTGCAACCAGTGGTGTTCCACAGGGATCAGTCCTGTTTGGAATCTATTTCTCCAAAGTGCAAGCAAAACCTAAGGTTTATGGCTGACATTTGCCAATGACTGCAAAATGGGAGTGGTCGTAGAATCTCCAGATTATGTCAATATCCTACAAGAGGGTCTTACACAAACAAAAATGATTGGTGCAAAAGTCATGACCTTAAACTCCATGCAAAAAAATGTATTATCATCCCTTCCAGTAAGAGTGATGTTCCTGCTAGCTACCACATCAATAGCAACACCTAAGTATGCACTCAGTGGTGAGAGACCTGGGCACACAGGTTGACAGCAACCTTACCTTTGATCGCCATGCCTCCACAGTGGTAAGAAGGGCATTCTATACTGCTTATCTCATAAGTAAGGGCATTGCCTGCAGAAAAGTTATAACCTCTCTATACTCTTCCCTCATCAGGGCAATAATTGAGTACAATGCCACTTTTGGTATGTACCTTTCCAAGCACCTGCAGCAATTGGAGAGACCACAACGAATTTTCCTTGTGAGGAACCAAGGTCTTCAGCATCTGTCCTATGTGGATCATCTGAAATCCCTGTCACTGTTTCATACAGACTACTCAGAGGCGATCTCTACCTTGCATATAAGGCAATCTCTGACCCTGCTTTATTGGAAATGCTGCATATCTGTAAGTCAAATGGTACACGGGTTACTCACTCTAAAGACCTTAACCTGATATGTCACATTAATAGAACCTGCTAGAGGGACAGATTTGTTTCCCAGAGGTTACCAAACCTTTGAAACAGACTCCCACTTCATGTCAAACAGAGCACCTTATTGGACCTCTTCAAACACAATCTGGGCGATTGGATGGGTAACTGCAAATTTATCCCGGGGGTTCACCTGTGTCCCTCTTGGATGGGGCAATAGGTGCTGATCATTGAAATAAGGGTAGAACGTGGCTAAGCTTGTAAGGGCCCTATGGCCATTAGCCTACTAACGTCCTATGACCCTATGATAAAACTTTTAATAAGAGTCACTGTTGACATTGATGTAGACTCACTTGTGTTCTCTTACAAGTTGCATCTGACTCCAGGAGTGACCCGACCCCCCCCCCCCCCCCCAATGGACAGCCACCACTACCCACAGAGTTTACAAGGCTTCTATAGAATTTTTAATGATATTTACAAATGTTGCTCCATAATAAGCATGATTACTGCCCTCTTGTTATCCACTAAAATTATTGCCACACCTTTAGATACGAATCTTTCAGTAAACGTTTACTTTATAACTGTCTGTCTGCTTGAGCTCCCTTACTTTTTCACTCAGCCTGCCCTTGCTTGTGTAAATACTAACAATATAATACCCCACCTAACCAACTGCTTACCCAAGTGCCACTACCTGATCATTCCAAACGACAACTAATCTCCTTTCAAGTAATTGTAAATAAAGTTAACAACCCACTACAGTTTACTCACTGTGACCATAAATCCTAATATTGTACATTGCAATGGTTATCTAATGTGCAAATATGCAGCTCAGTTTTTGTTGTTCATAACTACTGTAATTTGCTATTATGCAAGTGAAGCTTGTGTTTCTTGCAATATCCATTTTACTGTTAAGTGTGTGCAAACCTACATTTTTTCTTATATTATCTAAACTGAGGAGCCTTTCTTCCAGGGAATCTACAAAAAAGGGGCCCCGAGTCAGACAGACTATCGCTGTGTGTGTGTGTGTGTGTGTGTGTGTGTGTGTGTGTGTGTGTGTGTGTGAGAGAGAGAGAGAGATGGAGAATGGCAACAGCAGAGTGAGATGGAGACATCAGTGGCCATGATGTTTATCCCCCACCAGCACAATAGAAGGTTCGTCCACACTCTGGACAAAGGAGTAGGCAAATAAGAGGTATGAGTAGGGGAAACTGGGATTGTGAACAGTACATATCCCCTGATTAATGTGTGCTGTTAGTCTCCATATAGTTTTGGAAGCACAGTGTATGTGTTTGAAACTACAAGTATGAGGACTATTCAGATCCCTAGACTGAGTGACCCTCATGCCGCTTGACTTGCAGATGTGTAACAGCTCCATCAGGGCTAGATTTGTGTGTGTCTTGTAGGTCAGGCATAATGTATCACCCTTTAATATAGCCAGTAGGAGACAGAGTAAAGGGATAGGGCTTTTAGTCCATCCACATAGTTGATGTTGTTTACACCCTATATTTTCTTTGTGAAGGACCTCTGAGGTAGCTTCAGCTGCTGAAAGTGCCTCATCAAGTACATGTGAAATGGCACACTGTACTCAGTTATTGGTCTGAGTGCTGAGTACAGTGACACTATAATTTCCTTGCATCTGGATGCCATACCTTTACTTATAAGTTGTGCCACATAAAAGGATTTCCTCACCACTGTGGACACACATCAGTTAATGTTTAGATAATGTCTATCTGCATACCTAGATCTCTCACCTCTGAGCCTACTCTAAGGGGCATGTTATTGATGATGTAATTTGCAGGGGTATCTGACTTCCCAAAGGGTATGATAATGCATTTTTTTTGCATTTAGTTTTAAGCCATGGTTCTGGCACCAATCATTTGTCTGATCTACACACTTCTGAAGGATATCTACATCATTGGGGGATTTAGTGATTGCCCCTAGCTTGCTGTCTTTGTCAGACTTTGTCATCCAGAGGCCTTCCACATTTGCCTTTACTTCAGAGAAGTATATTCTAAACAGGAGTGGTCCCAGTACTGAGCCCTGTGGCACTCCATTAGTAACTGGCCTCTTGCTGGATCTGGATCACCCCCCTTTAACCACATGTCCTGTCTGTGAGCCAGTGGCTATTGGGATCTACACACAGTTTTGTGAGTATATTTATAATACCCGAGTGTGGAATTGTGACAAATGCCTTGGCCAGGTCAAGGTAGGCAGCAAGTACTGTTTTATACTCATTAATAGCCTCAGTGATGGCTAAGAAATCCACCAGGTTCAGTAGGCATGACCTGCCCTTGACAAAGGCCTACAGGAAACATTGGGAGTTTAATAAAAGAAAGCTACTTTGCATAAAGGTTCTGAACATACCTCTCAACCTCTCAGAGCATGAAATCTAGATAAAGCCATAAATAAGAGGGGGATCAAGGCCCAAAAACAGGGACAATTTTTAAATATCGCTCTTACAAACTTAGAAAGTTATAGAATAACAGGTTTTCTATTAGCATGAATTTTCTGAAGGCTATGAAGTCTGAAACGCAAATGTCTCATTATTTTCTAACTTCAGTCTGCAATGATTTGCCACTAATTTGCCAGAAAAACACAATTTTATTAGAAATGGGTTAAAATATGAGGCAAACAATCTAGACATTCTTCAAAAATGTATAAAGTTGAGAGGTATGGTTCTGAAGTGGAATCTTGTAAGGCTTTACTCATCAACTGCCCCATATAGGAGAGTGGTCACTTAAAGCAACTGTTAAAGTTGAGTACACTTTTTCTGACTTGCATTGTTTCAGTGATAGTACTGCATTTTGTTTCATTGAATATTATTTGAAAATTGTGGCTTCTCTTTCTCTCTGCAGTTTAGTTTCCCACACTCCCTCCCTATTCTTGTTGTGGTTTTGATCTTGGTGGCTTTGGAATTGCCCACCCTGCTGTAAATTTGTATCTGGACACCTCCTAGACCATCTCATTTGCTCACTCAACTGAGTACAGTGAGATCGTTTTGATTTCGGACCATCCCACCAATCCCATCTCATCAGCTCTATCTACTGTGTATAGAGAGAGCATTTGGGAAGGACAGCCCCTGTAGTGTCTTAATGTTGCTCTGTTTCCTACCTCTCCACTAGCAATCTAAAATTTATTGAAATTGTATTCAGCTGATCTTACTGTAACTGTTTTCTCCCTTCTTTATTACCTTAGTTTTCTGTTCTGTGTGCTCTTGTGTACTTATTCTGCACTTATTACTTCTTGGTAGTAGCCTAATTAAATTTGGCTGCTATTCTAAACATCTTAATTTTGATTTTAGCACTTGTGCTTCAGGCCAGTTATTTTACATTTAGGGTTTTTGTGGACAAACCCTTATCAAAACCTGCTTTCCATAAGTCCGCCAAGTATTCAGAACACTGTTTGGACAATTCCCATCAGTTTCCCCTGCCAGCCTGGTCAACATGGGCATACTGAGACAGTGTAGCAACTGCCTCATGTTCATGGACAGTCCCCTACTCCTAGTACATAATTCATCTACTTGCAAAAGATGCATCTACATCAGTAAGTTGGAATCCATGTTCTTTCACACCACTGACAGAGGAGATTTGCCAGCACAAACACCACACCACCCACATCAGAGTCACACACCTCACCTATACAGGGGTCCTCAACAAAAACTTACCTAAACTACAGAGACCCCCAAAACACAATCACAAACATTCTACACACAACATCAATCACATCACACACAGTAGTCAACACACCAGTTTCTCACAAACACAGCCCATTAGGCATAATGATAAACCAGTGCAGCCCATAAGGCATAACAATAAACCAAACATACTAGTCATTGACGACTCAATAGTGAGACACACTGATGTCCCCTTCACCAGACTCAACGAGGAGAAGGTCATGGTCAGTTGTTTGTCAGGTGAAGGAATCTGCCACATTGCGCATGCACTTAAGTCTCTCCAACAGGTACAAGTATGACTGTCATTGTCTATGTCTGTGTGAATGATTTGAGACATACCTCCCTGGACTATATGAAGAGAGACATGATTGAGCTCTCAGAGTTTGTGTTCCAGGCAGATATGACCCTAGCCCTAAGCAGCATCCTCCCCTCACCAAGAATGATACCACAATACCAACAAAAAAATGATTGACTTCAACAATTGGCTTAGTTCTGTATCTTTCCAGGGGGGTCCAGTATCTGCCTGGGATGACATGGTTGACAAGCCTTGATGCTTTGCCAGAGATGGCCTCCACGTGTCACCCCTGGGGTTCCAGATCTTGGCCAAGGCTCTTGCCTCTCCCTATTGTGCCTTTTTTAAGCTATGTCCCAAAGACAACTCTTCCAACATAAATGATCTGTCCTAAAGCAAATTGAAGGTCATGCTGCTCAATGTTAGGAGCCTTAACATGAAAATGCACTCACTGGAGGCTCTCCTCACACTGGAAGATGCCGATGTCTGTGCAGTCACAGAAACTTGGTTCAGGGCTGCAGAGAGAACCTCTGCCTTACCAGGCCATACTTCTTTCCATACTTTGACACCAAAATGAGGTCAGAAAGACTAAGGGTCATGCAGTCTCTATCTTCATTAAAGACAGGCACAGCTCCAGAGTTGTTTACCAGCATGATGCACTGGAATTACTCCAGGTGCAACTGACAGTTGACAAGACATCCATCCAAGTTATAGTCCGCTATAGACCCCCCCTCCTTGACTCAGGACACCCACTCCTCCTACCTGGACATACTTGACTCCATCAAGGTACCCCCTAACACCCCGATCCTTGGTGACTTCAACTACCCCACCACAGACTGGGTGAACTATTCCTGCACTAATGCATTCACACAATGATTCCTTGACTACATCATTTCTAATGCACTACAGCAGCTGGTCTCATCACCTACAAGGGGAGATAACATACTGAACTTGGTTGTCAACATGGGTGACCACTGCACCATTCCCATAGTATGTTCTTCCCTGGTGAGATCAGATCATCAGTCTGTCTCACTCAAAGTTTCTATCCCACCCAACCCCTCCCCAGCTGTAACCAGGCTAAAGAACTTCTGAAAAGCTGACTACAACCTCTGAAGGGAGAGTATCTGCAGCTTCATACCACCAGCCCCCTCAGAAGATGCAGAAAACTATGCTGAACAGTATGCCAGTGCAGTATACAAGCACCTGTACTGCATGGACTCAGCCATACCCTACATAACTAAAACCTGCTCCTCAAGGAATGAAACAAAGACAATCTACAAGTCCTTCTTCGGTTACGTTAGGAATCTCTATGACAAAGTCCAAGTTTGTTCCGAATTAGTACTTAATGGTACCACTTGCACTGATCTTGCTGACTTAGCCAACCTACTAGCTGATAGATTCAGTGCAAACATCATCCCCTTATTGCCCCAAAAGGCTCAGTTGACATCCTTGATACTTATCACACATCTCCATAGATCAAGTATTAAGGGCCCTATCCAAGGCAAAGAACACAGATTCCATGGGACCTGATAGTATCCCAGGTTGTATTCTGCACCATTTCCAACAAGAACTAGCTTCACCATTGACCACTCTGTTTAACCACAGCCTAATTGCAGGCTTCATTCCAGCAGAGTTGAGAATTGCCATTGCCATCCCCTTGCGCAAAGGTGGTGCCACTACTGACCTGAGAAACTATCGCTCCATTAGTTTAAGTCTGAGCTGTAAAGCCATGGAGTGTATTATGATGGATCTCATAAACAAGGACATTGGCAGTCTCCAAGCACTTGACCCCACCCAGTTTGAATTTGTCAGGAGCAGATCTTTCCTATTGAACCTAGTTGGCTTCTTTGAGACCGTCACCGAGGCCATGGATGAGGAAAAGTCCATATATACAGCTTACCTTGACCTGGCCAAGGCATGTGACACAATCCCCCACTCTGGCATTATCAAAAAGCTAACACAACTTGGTGTTAATCCCTATCTCATCAGATGAGTGGACAACTGGCTGACAGGACTCACAACGCCAAAATAGGTGCCAATACCTCTAACAGCAGACCTGTCACTTGTAGTGTTCCCCAGGGATCTGTCCTGGGACCCCTACTGTTTGGCATCTACTTCTTAGAGTTCCAGGCAAAGACACAGGGCCTGTGGATGACTGTAGGTTGGCTGCTGTCATTGACTCTCTAAATGATGTTAATATACTGCAAGAGGGTCTCACAACTGTAAATAACTGGTGCCAAAGTCATGGCCTTAAGTTAAATACAAAAAAATGTATTGTCATACCATTCGGCAAAAACATGGCCCCTCCTGTTTTTTTTTTCAACGGCAGCCCCCTAAGCACTCAACCTGTAGTGAGAGAGCTGGGTACTCAGGTTGATAAGAATCTCACATTTGACCATCATGTGGCAACAGTAGTCAGAAAAGCTTTTTACTTGGTTCATCTCATAAGTAACGGGATTGCATCCAGAAAAAAAGGAGGCCATTACCTCTCTGTACTTCTCCCTCATTAGACCTATAATTGAGCATAATGCCCCATTTAGTATGTACCTCTCCAAACACCTGCACTAACTGGAAAGGCCACAGAAGCACCTCACAAAGAGAATCCATGGCTTCTAACACCTGCCCTATGTGGACAGGCTGAAATCACTATCAGTCTACTCAATATCATACAGATTGCTAAGAGGTGACCTGTGTCTCGCCTACAAGGCAATATTGGACCCTGCCCTACTAGAGATGCTCCATATCCATAAGTCTAACTCCTCACACATTACCCACTCAAAAGGCCTAAATCTAATATGCAATATCAGCAAAGCCTGCTGAAGAGAGAGGTTCGTCTCCCAGAGGCTGCCCAGTCTCTGGAATAGACTTCCCATACATGTGAAATAGAGTACCTTGCTGACCCTGTGCAAGTGTAACCTTGATGAGTGGATGGGAAACCACAAATTTGTCCCAGGGTTTCCACCTATGTCTCTCATTGACAGGGGCAACAGGTGGTAACTGAGGTTTCTTTTTTGGGGATAATCTCTTGGCTAGGCTTGTAAGGGCCCCTAGGGCCATTAGTCTATTAACCTCCTATGAACACTTCCAGGTACTTAGGAGCCAGTCTGGTGTGCTCTGCTGTTTAAATCTTGGGTCATTTTCTTGTTGTATGGTAAAGATGGCATTAAAGCTGGTGAACATCCCTGGTTATACTTGGAATGGTAGACTGGGAATTACTCAATGCCAGTCCAGATTAAATTCCTGTTGCACAAAGTTTATCAAATAGTAAGGCCAACTTATCACCACAGATTCAGGCCTTTTTTCACAGCAGACCCATGTAGGTCTGAAGACCCTGTGTTCTCATTGCATGGTATTCTTTATGCAGAAGGGTGACAGTCAATGAGTATGTGTATTTTACTACAAACTGATAATAAAAAATAGCATATTGATATTATATTGGTTATCTGAAGTCTGCTTGCTGAAGTACAGCATGTACTTGCTCTGTATTGGGAAGCCCAGATCGCTTTTCTGATTATCTAGTGGAGGACTTTTCTTGGGTATGAGGGAGGTGCATTGTGACAAGGCCAGACATACCTATCAGCTGTCCAGGTTTTCACAGAAAGTCCAGATTTTTGCCACATATTTTGTCTGTTTCTCATAAAATTGTGGTTTTCTGGAAAATCATTGAGGACTGATGTCAGAAAATGATAGCAGATATTTGAGTTTCAGACTTTGTATCCTTCAGAAAATTCATGCTAATGCAAAACTTGTTAGTCTATCAACTTTCTAAGTTTGTACTGGGGAGATGTTTTTGAGCTATGATACAGAATCTGAATTGTCTACACACAGTAAAGCCTTGCTGAGTCTAATTATGGTGGCTGCTAAAAAGCAATTGCTAGAAAATGTAAATCAAAGTCTAGACCAACTATACTAGAAGTAGTGAATATGGTAACAGAGATAAAACAACTGGAATTGGGATCTTTAGAAAAGGGAAGGAGCAAACTACATAGGAAAAAACATAGGAAAAAATGGAAATTGTGGGAACAATATATGCAGAAAAGGAATGAAGTCTGAGGCAGGATTTGAATGAGCCATATAATGTTTAACTGACAATGATTAGACTAGAAGTGATGTATAATGTTTGCAACTACAGTTGTTTCATTGGTGTCTGTGATGTATAATGTTTGCAACTAAAGTGGTGTCAATTTTGTTTTTCATTTATATATGCAATATTGCCTATGTCATACATGATAATTTCATAAAGATGTTTACTGAAAAAAACTGTAAGAGCAATATTTAAAAAAATGTCCCTATTTGGGGGCCTTTGTCCCCCCATTATTTGCGACTTTGTCCAGATTTCTTGCTCTAAGAGGTCGAGAGGTATGAGCCCAAGACATATCCCAGGTAAGAGGCATTTTATTGTCAAGGTTTTTTTTACATCTACCCAGAAATTTCAGGGTGTGAAAAGGTATACCTTCATTCAGTGTCTGACTGCTCTGCTTAATCCAATGCACAGTCACAGGGCAGCTGTTATCTGTGCTAGTACTTGGTGGGAACAAGCATGGAAGCTCATCTGACTAGGGTGCTAAGTCATAGGACTTACACGCCCATCAACTGTTACTTGGCATGCACATCTAAGGACAAGTTAGAGGACACCAGTTCACCTATATCCAACGAGGACACAGCGAGGATGTGCAAACTCTGGATGGACTATTATTAATATTATTTGGTGTATGCAGATAGATACTGATTATCAGCATTTTATACTAAGGTGAAGCTAAGAGCAGAGTGTTAGTAATTTTAAATACTCAATGTGTGTTTGGCATTCATCAGTACACCCCCAAATTTTGTGTGATCTATCCTTGTAGAATGTTTGCCACCGGGTATATAGATCTCCTTGTTGATAAGGGATAGTTTTAGTTAAGGAGTCTCCGAAGCCAGATATATCATAATCGCATCACATGTTTTCATACAATCAGACTAACCTTTTTATATAGTACATTACGCAATGATTCTGCACTGTAATCAACCTGGGCCTCCCACTAGCCAGTGGTATTTACCTGCAGGCAGTACCTGATTAGTGAATATCTGTGTGAAAGAGTAAAAAATGAGAATTGAATAGACAGTAAATGCACTCCATTAGACTACATATTTCCTACTTGGACTCCAAAAATATTTAAAAAAATGGATGGAATGTCTGCATCACAGTTAATTCCTTTGAGGATGTAGTAGCCACCAAACGTTATCCATTAACACCCTTATCTAACTTATCAGCAACATAACAGAAATTCACACCACTGCTTTCATATCACTGCCTCTCTCTATTGAAGCTTGCATTGGATGGGAGTATCCTACCCTTTGCTTAATTGCTTCTCTTTCTTTTTCAAGGAAATTGTAGACATTTTTCTTTAAGTCATGTAATAACTGGACCCAACAACAGCCCTAATCTTGCCTTCTTGTTGTTCTTAGTAAACAGTCTCCCAATACTTGTAGAATTTCAACCTCTTCCTACTCCTAGGGTTCTCCATTTCCTGTGAAATATGTACACTGATCTTTTGAAGTCTCTGTCCAGCTGTCACTCATTCATAGATTCATAGGTGTGTACTAGGCTAATGGCCCTTGAGCTTTTACAAACCTATCCCAAAAAAATTGCCCAGGTACCATACCATCCGATATTAGTTCACATTGCCCCTATCCAGTAGGGCAACTGGAATGATCCCTGGAGTGAACTTTGTTACTCATCCATTTGTCAAGATTTCCCTTGATGGCCAGCGAGGTGCTCTGCATGACATGAATAGGAAGCTTATTCCAGAGTATGGGCAGTCTTTGGGAGATGAACCTGTCCCTCCAGCATGTTCTGTTAATTGTGGAGCATGTAGTGTGGGGGATTGGGATTTCTTTAGGTGTAGCATTTCAAGTAGAGCTTGGTTGGACATGGCTTTGCAAGTCAAGCAGAGATCACCCCTAAGTAGACGATAAGAGACTGAGAACAGCTGAAGTTTCTTGAGTCTGTCCATGTAGGACATGAGTTTTAATGCCTAGGATCCTTTTTTTGAGGTACTTTCATGGTTTCTCCAGCTGTTGTAGGTGTCTGGTCAGGTACATGCCAAATGGGGTGTTCTATTCAATGATTGGTCTAATGAGGGATGAGTAGAGCGGGATGATGACCTCTTTCTTCCAGATGTGAAACCTTTGGTTATAAGATGTGCCATATAGAAGGACTTTCTGACTATTCCACACTCTAAATGCAATACACACACACATGGACATTTTACAGTAGTTAGTTAAAAGAGAAGAGAAGCTGTAAATGTCAGGAGAAAACCCATGACCCGAGGTTAGGATAGAACCCAGTACATATAAGAAATATTGGCCACCACATGCCCATTAATAACCATTCTATCACCATTCTCTTTTGTCTAAAACCCCTCAGGAAAAAGTAACACTTTAGCTGTTTAAACATGTAATTGCTGAAATGTTACATTAACAAGACTGACAAAATCGTTTATCTTCTTGTACCAATTTCAAGCAGAGATTTTTAAGATTGGTTACCACAGTACATTAGACTAACATATCTGCCAGTTTGCAAATACCACCATCCAGTATTATTTCACCATACCCAGCTTTAGTACAAACATTTGAAATGCAAGTTATTACCTTATGAAAATGTGTAGTATGAGTTTCGAGTCCAGCAAAACTTGTGTCCTTAAGCATTAGGGCACAATCAACCTGCAACCTTGAAATAGAAAAAAAAAGTTAAGGGTATTTCACAGCCCTGTTCGTCTTCCTCTGCAGTGAAATGTCTGTCAGTTGGAACAGAGGATGAAGGCTATGAGCTGCTTCCTGAGGTCCAAGGTTTCATTCCCCTCGGCCTGCATTCGCCTTGCGGGAGCAAGTCACTTAACCAGACAGTGTTCCTGGGTTAACTTTGAAAAAGGTCCATTTGGCTCAATGCTCTACCCAGGTAAGTAAATAAATTAAAAATCACAAATACACTCCCTTCTGTTTTCTTTGACATCCTGGCTAAGGGAAACATAGAAGTTTGCACAAATAAGGGCTAATTGATCCCTCCCTGGTTTACTTACCTAATTATTTTTATTTTATTTTGTTGACTGGGATATCTAATGGGAAGGGTCCTTTTCAGTTGAGGCCTGGAGAGCAAGTACACTTTAATTCTGCTTCCAAGACTACGAATTTCAAACAAGCAGTATTAAACAGTCAATATTCCCCCACACATTTGTTTAACTGGCAAGCCTACTTGGACATGTGGACCCTTTTCAAGCAAGCAGTATTAAAGTCAATATACCCCACACGCATTTGTTTAACTGGTAAGCCTACTTGGAGACACAGACCCTTTTCAGGGGTGACATGGGAGCAATATCTGGTTAAATGACTTGGTCAGAGTTGTACAGAAGGCAAATGGAGGCTGTGGGAATCAAACCAGGTATTGCTGGAGGGTCTGGATATAGAAACATATACATCCAATGTATGCCTAGGTCTATATCAAATGATCAAATGTTTAATTCTGCAAACCTCTATTTATTGAGACAAAAAGCGTGAACATTTCATTAAGTGAAAGTGAAGTTCAACGTAATTCAAATCTCTGAATTTCCAAAGTTGTTCACCATTGCGAGCGTGAGAATAATCCAGTAATAGAAAAAAACACGTTTTATAATCACCATATATGATACACACTACATTACTGAACTATACAGTACTACACTACAAATGTAAAGGACTATTGAAAGTACATCTGCAACTGAACCAAACATAAAAGGTAAACACCACTTTAAACATGAAACCCTATGTAGCTCAACACATACTGCTGTAAAAATAAAATACTTTTAGCAAATAAAGCTACACATTTATCAAAGGTTATATTAACTTTTTGTATTTACAGGGCATGTACGCGATTACTTTCTACACTATTTCTTAAGTACATGTTGACGTAATGACTCGGTATGTACCTTTCTTCTAGCAGCTGGCAAACAATTAGTTATGTACTCACCATAACGACAGATGTATGTGGTCCATCTCGCCTACATTCTTAACTGACGGGTTCGGAGCCGAGAATCTGCTCCGACTCAGCCACTATTTACTAGCTCGAAGTCACTGATTGGCTGGGCTAGCCCTAGTATCCCAAGATGCACCACACCCAACCCCCCAGATCTTGTTTGCCAACAATATAACAGAGTGACATACACAACCTCCTAGAAATAACACAAGGAGGAAGAGAGAAAAAATAACATCCTCAGAAGGGTCTAAGAACATAATCTCCTCCAAGTCCAACAGGTCGGGGGATGGTGGGCGGGTACGTAAGAATGTAGGCAAGATGGACCACATACATCTGACATTATGGTGAGTACATAACTAATTGATGTAATGTGGTCCTATCTCGCCACATTCTTAACTGACTGGACAGCGTCCCTAGCACCTACATTCTGGGAGGCTCACTGACAATACTCCTGAGCACCATGGAACCAAAGGAAGCTCGGTCTCTAGACACCAAATCAAGCTTGTAATGAGAAACAAAGGTGTGCAGAGAGGACCAGGTGGCCGCAGCACAGATGTCATCCAAGGAGAGCCTAGCATGATAAGCTACTGATGCAGCCATGGTCCTGGTAGAATGAGCCTTAACTGGGAAAGGTAAATCTCTGCCTGCTGATGCATAAATAAAGGATATACAGTCCTTAATCCATTTAGCAATAGTACCTTTAGTCACAGGGGTACCATTCTTGTTCTCTGAGAAGGACACAAACAATTGATCCGATTTCCTGTGGGGTTGTGTCCTGTGCAAATAAAACCTTAGTTGTCTATGAACATCCAACTGGTGGAATTTGAATTCCCCTTCATTTGAAAAGTTTGGAAAGAAAACTGGTAACTCAATGGATTGGTGAAGACAAAAGGTAGAAGATACCTTAGGAAGGAAGGAGGGGTTGAGTCTCATGGAAACCCTATCCTTATGGAAGACCAAATACGGGGGCTTTATGGAAAGGGCCTGAAGCTCCGATACCCTCTTGGCTGAAGTAATGGTGACCAGAAAGGCTGTCTTCCAAGACAAATATTTTAATCTACAAGTGTCAGCCGGTTCAAAGGGGGTAGAAGTTAAGGTTTGAAGCACCAAGCTTAAATCCCATGGTGAAATTGGTTGTGGCAATGGCGGACGGAGTAACCAGGCTCCTTTCAGGAAGGCTTTACAAAGTTTATGGCCCATAAGGGAAGGCTCATGTGAGACATGAAAGTTAGAAATGGCCACCAGCTGTACCTTAATAGTGGAGGTAGCGGAACCCTGTTTGAAGAGGATAGCCAAAAAATCTAATACCGCCGACAAGGGGGCTGTGAAGGGATCTAGATTGTGTGCTTCAGCCCAGATAGCAAATCTTTTCCATTTGCTAGAGTATAGTTTTCTGGTAGACGACTTGTGGGAGTACAACAGAATATGCAACACCTTAGGTGAAAAGGAATGTAGTCTAACTAAGGCTGGAAGTGGAGCAGCCACGCTGTCAACCTGAGGGTTTGTAGGGATGGATGGAACTGACCCAACTGATGAGTCAATAGGTCTGGTACTGGTTCCAGAGTCCAAGGGCCGTCCACTGTATACTTCTGAAGAAAGGGGAACCAAACTTGACGAGGCCAGTATGGTGCGATAAGAATCCTCTTGCTTCCCAAGGAAGCTGCCTTCTGAATCACTCTTGATAATAGAGGGAATGGAGGGAAGGCATAGAGCAGACCTGGGGGCCAATCGTGGGCTAGAGTGTCCTGGGTGACTCCCCCGGGGGGGGGGATCAGAGTGAAGTACCTGCTGCACTTGGCATTGAGGGGGCTGGCAAACAGATCGCAGCAAGGTTGACCCCACCTGGAGAAGATCTGAGTTGCAACGCGGTTGTTCAAGGACCACTCATGAGGCATCAGAATAGCTCTGCTTAGCCTGTCTGCTATCACATTGGACTTCCCGGAATGTGCATTGCCACTAGAAAATGTTGGGAAGACACCGCCCAGTTCCACACTCTCATGGCCTCTCTGCAAAGGGGATAGGACCTGGTTCCACCCTGCTTGTTTAGGTACCAGATGACTGACATGCTGTTGGAAAGAATAGCAATTGTCCCCTTGGGAAGAGAGCTCTGAAGTGCTTGCAATGCTAGAAGCACTGCTCTCATTTCCAGAACATTGATGTGCAAGTGTACCTCGTGATCTTGCCATGTGCCTTGGACCGTTCTGCCCAGATAATGGCCACCCCAACCTATCTAGGAAGCGTCCGTGGTCACCGTGGCGGTAGGAGACAGGGAGGTCAGTGGTCTCCCTATGTCTAGATTGGATGACTGAAGCCACTAATGTAGGTCTTGTTGGCATTGTTCCGCGATGAGAATGGGATAAGACATAGGAAACTCCTGAAAGGACCACTGGACCGAGACCAGCCACTGGAGGATCCGCATATGTAGCCTGGCTAGCGGTACTAGCATGATGGTAGCCACCATGGACCCTAGTAGTTGAAGAGCAAGTCTGACTTGAACTTTCTTGAGGGGTAGTAAGGCTAACACCTGAGCCTGTAGCACTTTGATTCTTTCTGTTGGAAGAAAGGCTCTCATTTGGATGGAGTCTAGCTCTGCACCAATAAATGCAACACACTATGATGGCCGCAACACAGATTTTTCCCAGTTGAAGGTAATCCCTAGGTATTGGCCCAATGCGATGGTAGCCTTCGTGGCTCGAATGAGTAGATGCCTGGAGGGGGCAGTGAGAAGCCAGTTGTCCAGATAAGGAAAAAAGTACAGTTTTGTACCTACCATAAATGTAGATGTTCGAGTGCTGATACAGCTGCAGTCATAACAGATGGGTTCTCCTGCCGTCAGGCGGGTCCTCGGTTGGGCGAATTTCAAAGTCTAGGTCTGGCGTCGGTTGTCGTCGCTTTCTTTCCTGACGTCAGTGCGACAGGGGTATATAAGACACAGCCGACGCCATTTTCTTCAGTCTTTCTTGCCCCAGATGTCAGGTGCCCCCAGAAGGAAGGCAATATATATATATATATATATATTATATATAATCATGCAATGCAATATAATCAAAAATCAGTAGTTGCAAGCAAATACACCATAGAAGGATAACCCAATCAGGTTGTAAGATGAGGAGTTAGCCACTATGTCTGTACCCAGAGGGGAAGGAGGGAGGGAAACCTGGACTGCAGCTGTATCAGCACTCGAACATCTAAATTTATGGTAGGTACAAAACTGTACTATGTTCATCGTGCATACAGCTGCAGTCATAACAGATGGGTAGAATCCCAAAGCTACGCACAGGGTGGTAGGCACTAGGTGGAACTGGGAGGAGCCAGAATGCCCTGCAACACAGCAGTGGCAAAGCCTGCTCTAGTTTTGGAGTATAAAGGTAGGTGGTAGTGTTTAGTGAAAGTATGCACAGAACTCCAAGTGGCTGCCTCCAAAATATCTTTGGTAGGGATTCCTCTGAGGAAGGCTGCAGAGGTAGCTGTGGCCCTTGTGGAGTGGGATCTGATGCCTACAGGTACAGATTTACCATGAAAGGAGTAACAAAACCGTATGCAGTGGCCTATCTATTTTGAAATTGTCTGTTTGGAAATTGGCTTCCCTTGAGCTCCTACAGCATAGGACACAAAGAGTTGTTCTGATTTCCTGAAAGGCTTTGTTCTGTCCAAATAGTAAAGTAGCTGTCTATGGATGTCTAAGGAATGTAGCAGCCTTTCCCCTTTGTTTTGAGGATTGGGGTAAAAGGTAGGTAAGTGTATGGCCTGATTTAAAGCTACCTTGGATACTACCTTAGGCATAAATGACGGGTTGGTTCATAGGGAAACCCTGTCCTGATGGAAGATGAGAAAGGGCTGCACAGCCATGAGGGCTTGTAGTTCCGAGACCCTACGAGCTGAGGTAATAGCCAGAAGGAAAGCTGTTTTCCAGGACAAATATTGCAAATCTGTAGAGGCAGCTGGTTCAAAGGGAGGCAATGTTAATTTTTCTAGAATGTAATTAAGATCCCAGGCTGGTATTGTTTGTTTCCTTGGAGGTCTTATATTCTTAGCCCCTCTGAGGAACTGTCTTAAGAGTGGGTGAGTGAATAAGGGTGGATCAGTGTTGTATTCTGCAGGAATGGCTGAGGCATGGATTTTGATGGAGGAAAATGAAAGTCCACTGTTCAACAGCTCAGCTAGATACTGTAGTATCTGAGGCAAATTCAGTTTTCTAGGATCCTGACCCTTTTTCTCATTCCAAGCGCAAAACCGTTTCCATTTTGTGGAGTAAGCTTTTCTAGTAGATGGCCTTCTGGCCTCCAAAATGACATCCTGCACCTCCTTGGGGAGTAGGGTCTGTTGTGGTGTTAAGGAATTTTCCATGCAGCCAGATTGAGTGTTTTCAGCTGACTGTGAAGAGTTTTGTAGATGTGCTGAGTCAGGAGAAGAGGCATTAGAGGTAGGGTCCAGGGAGGAGAATGTGTTAGGCTCCTCAGGAGTGGGTACCAGTGTTGTCTTGGCCAGTCTGGAGCAATCAGTATCATCTTTGGTTTGTCTGCTCTTGCTTTCAAGAGCACCTTGGGCAGTAGAGGCAAAGGTGGGAAGGCGTAGACTGTCCGTGCTGCCCAACTGAAAGAAAGGGCATCCACTCTCCAGGCCTTTGGATGAAATGTCCTTGAGCAGAATTTTGTCAATTGATGATTCTTGTGGGAGGCGAAGAGATCTATGTCTGGCCTTCCCCACGCTTGGATTATCTTTGTAAACACTTGAGGATGCAACTTCCATTCGTGCAGGTCTGTCATATTTCTGCTTAGATTGTCTGCCAGCGTGTTTTCCAAACCTGGCAGGTACTGTGCTTGAAGCTCGATTTGCCATTCCAGAGCCATGTTCCAAAGTGACATGGCCAGCCTGCACAGGGGGTATGAATGTGTTCCTCCTTGTTTGTTTATATACCACATTACTGTGGTGTTGTCTGTTCTTATCAATAATTTCCCTGGATGCAGGAGGTCCTTGAAAGCTGTAATTGCATTTATCACTGCTAGCATTTCCTTTTGATTGATGTGAAGGTGCTTTTCCTTTTGGGACCATTTGCCCTGAATTCACCTGTCTGTCATGTGTGCCCCCCAGGCGTAGTCTGAGGCGTCTGTTGTGATGACTTGATTTGCTTGAGGCTTGCAGAATGGTAGACCTGTGTTTGTTTGGCATGCTTGGGCCCACCATAGAAATTATTTTTGCAAACATGGAATTAGTGGTATTATTGTTTCCAAACTATGGCTGTGTTGAGACCATAGGTTTTTTTAGGTACCATTGAAGTTTCCTCATATGCAACTTTACACATGGGATTAGAAGAATGCAAGATGCCATGAAGCCCAGAGCCTGCAGGATTTTCCTTGCAGTTAGCCTGGTACAATTTGCTAGCATCTTGAAGTACTGAGTTAGTTGCCCCTGTTTTTCTGGCGTAAGATAAGCTATCTGGGTGTTTGTGTCCAAGTTGGCACCCAGGAAAATTATTTTCTGAGATGGTGTTAGCCTGGATTTCTCTTTGTTGACTGTGTATCCCAGAGAATTCAATAACCGTGTTACATAAGCCAGATGTTCCAGAAGTATGTGTTTGCTGTCCGCTTGGATCAGGCAATCATCCAAATAAGGGTAAATTTGTATCCCTCGAAGTCTGCAGTAGGCAATTACTGATGCCAGGCATTTCATGAATACTCTGGGTGCAGTAGATAAGCCAAAGGGCAATGCAGAGAATTGATAGTGGATTGAACCTGCAAGAAATCTGAGGCATCTTCTGCAGCTTTGTCTGATTGGGACATGCAGGTATGCCTCCTTGAGGTCCAATGTTACCAGCCAAGACTCCTTGCCCAGCATGGGAAGAAGCTGCTGTAAGGTGAGCATCTTGAATTTTGGTACGAGTAGAAATGTGTTTAGGATGGATAAGTCCAAAATGGGTCTCCAATCGGTTCCCTTCCTTGGTACCAGGAATAGTCTGGAATAAAAACCTTGACCTTGTTCGTGAGTAGGTACCTCTTGAATAGCTTTTATGTCCATGAGCTTTGAAATTTGTATTTGAGCCTCTGCCCTTTGATTGTGTGGCAGGTTCGGCATGCCTCTCATTTTTGGAAGAGTGTGAAAATGAAATCTGTAGCCTCTGTTTATAATGTCCAGGATCCATTTGTCTTTTCTGACAATATGCCAATTTTTTGAAAATAATGCCAGCTTTCCTCCCAAGGGTGCTGCCACCTGAGCCTTGCTTGGCATGCAAAGGGGAAAGTCATTGGGTTTGTTTCCTGTATTGTTGTGCACTGTCTTCGCCACCTCTTGGTGCTGGAGATTGCCATTGTCTGCCTCTATATGATCCTTGAGATTGCCCTCTGCCCCTTGTGTGCCTGTATCTACCTCTTTGGGGCTTGTCCGTGGCTGGAAAGGACCAATTTTTTGAAGGCCAATTTCTGCTAAAACGTGGTGGTTGTACCTGTAGAAAAGCTTTGACAGTTTGCATAGATTTAGCTTTTTCTTCCATTTTCCATAGTATCTCCTCAGCATTAGTACCAAATAATACATCATTTTGTAAAGGAGCATCTAGTAGTTTAGCTTTAACATGATCAGGCAAGGTTTGTTCCCTAAGCTAGGCATGTCTATGAATGACTGATCCTGTAACAGCAGCTCTACTTGAGGCCTCTAGAGCATGACAGCCACATTGTAAGGTGTGTTTACCCACTTGTTCTGCACTATGCATCATATCCTGCAACTCCTTCACATCTGGTTGTTGAGGTTGTGACATTTTATTCCTTAATTGTGATAACAGAAACTGCTGATATTTAAGCATATGGAACTGACAATTTAAGGCCCTCATGGCTAGGGTGGCCGAGGTATATACCTTTTTTCCCCACCTTTCTAAGGATCTAGACTCTCTCTCGGAAGGTAATGGATTCTTAGCAGTAGAGGCCTTCATTCTCTTGGGGCCTTAAGAAATGGTTTCAGGGTCAGCATTATGGCTTTTGTAAAGAAATTGGTGTGAGTTAGGAACTCTGTAGTACCTATCAGACTTGACTGAGGCAGGAGGCAGGGAATCTGGATTAAGGCAAGCCTCCGAGTAAACATCATCAAGTATGTCCAAGACAGGAGGTATCACCAGAGGTCTGTGCTGAGGTAGCAAAAGAAATTCCTTAAGCCTTTTCTTGGAATCTGAAAAATCTTGGTTCCCTCAAGGTATGCAAGGTTTCCCCGAAAGAAAAATCCTCTGGGGGGGATACAGAAGGAATGGACTGCTCTGCATCAGAATCTTCAAAAGGGGAGTACGAGTGTTCCTCTTCATCAGAATGTTCTGAAATAATGGAGCCCTGGTCAGAAGAGGGAGAATCTTCCTCCACTCTGGGTCTCTTGTCCGGAGGGCGTTGGGAGCCCCTGATAAGAGTAATTAAATCCTCAGCCATTTTGAGCATCTGCTTTTTAGGCATGAGGCCTGGAGATGGGCCCTGTGCAACAGGCCTCTTGGAATGCATGGCTGATTTAGACTTAGTAAAGGCCTTTATGGAAAAGGAAGAAGAAGGTCTGAAGACACCATGGGTGGAAGTGGACCTGTCCATATTAAGAGGTTCAACACTCACAGTGGCTTCGGTAGCTGTAGTCAGGGTATGGGCCGAGGAACCTGCGGTCTCGGTTACAGAAGACACTGCCAGAGAAGTGTCATCGGTAGTCAGGGGCTGCGTAGGCGCCTCGCTGAGAACCGGACCACGTGTAGCCGGTTTTGGCGTGGTGTCGGTGGAGACCGCGGACCTCACGTGTAGGTCTTTGTCCTTGCATTTTTTGGACAAAACAGTAGTCGGGGTCTCCGACATTTTATAATTAAAAGCTTTACCAAAAATGTGCTGGGCGAACTCCGCCCGATGCTTGATAGTGCGTTTATTGAAAGTAGCACAAAAGCGACAGCCCGAGACGTCGTGGTCTGGGCCTAAACAAGGTATACAGAAGGAATGGAAATCCTTATGCGGTATTTGCTTCCCACAAGAAATACAATTGTTAACTTTGTCTGACATCGGTCTGAGGCAAGAAAAGTTTCCCCAACGGGGTACTTAGCTTTAAAGAAGACTTCGGTTTCCAAATTTTTGTAATTTCAGGAGCTGGCCGATCGGCACTTGCGAACTGCTTCTGCTTTGGGCACCACGCGGCAAAAAAGACTGAAGAAAATGGCGTTGGCTGTGTCTTATATACCCCTGTCGCACTGACGTCAGGAAAGAAAGCGACGACAACTGACGCCGGACCTAGACTTTGGAAGTCGGCCGACCGAGGACCCGCCTGACGGCAGGAGAACCCATCTGTTATGACTGCAGCTGTATGCACGATGAACATCCTGGAATGCTTGACGTCTCAAGTGGGCTGTCACCACTGCTAAGCATTTGGTAAACACCCTGGGGGCTGTGGTGAGACCAAAAGGCAGAGCACGAAACTGGTAGTGACTGGCTCCCAGCTGGAAGCGTAGGTGACTCCTGGATGCCTTGTTTATCTTGACGTGGTAATAAGCATCCTTGAGATCTATGGAGCACATCCATACTCCTTTTTCCAATAAAGGGAAAATGGACTGAAGAATGACCATTCAGAACTTGGACTTCAGTACAAATCGGTTTAAACAGCTGGGCCTCAGGTCCCCTGTCCTTTTTGGCACCAAAATAATCTTGAGTAAGTTCCTGATCCAATCTGGTCTGAGGGGACTGGTTGGATGACTCCTTTTTCCAGCAGCTTTGAAACCTCTAGCGCTGCTTGATCTCTTTGACTGGGTGGAACGTCTGGGATTTTTCTGGATAGGGGAGGGGGTGTAAGAAAGGGAATGGTGTAACCTCCGGTAATTATTCGGAGCACCCATTGGATCCTGAGTGATACTTTCCCAGGCTAGAGGATGCCTCGAAAAACGGCCCCCGACTGGCTCTGGAGTAGTACAGTCGGGCAGTCCCTCAGGGACGTTGGTAGGAGGATCCACAAAATGATTCACAGTCTCCTCAGTTGCAGGGGCCTCCACTGCCTCTAGGGCGGTGCCTTCCAGAGTAATTCCCCCCTCCTCTGCCATGTCACCATGCTCGATGGGGAAAGACTTCTGAGACTTCCTGAATCACACCTTGCCTCCCCTCCATGCCTTGGGATAAGGCCTAGAGGGAGGCAAGAAATGGGCCCCTATGGCAGACAAAGTCTTACCCTCCTGCTCACATCTGGTGAGAGTGTCTTTCACTTTGGGTCCAAAGAGGGAGGACCCATCGAAGGGGGAGTCAGTGAAGGAAGACTTGAAGGCTTCCACGAAGTGACACAGGGGCATCCAGGCTTGCCTTCTGAGGGCTACGCCTGAGCTAGCTGCCCTACCTGCTCCTTCGGCTGCATAGGATATGAGCCTCATGGACGAATTGACAATATAAGAAAAGGTAGACAACTGGGTGTTGACAGTCTGCTTAAGTGCCTCAAGCAAGTTACCCGACAGGGTATCTCCCAATTCCTTAAGGAGATCTCTTTGGAGCTTAGTAAAGTGGCAAAGATAGTTCAACGACCGCAAAGTAAAGGTCACTGAAGACAGGGTACGCTTCCCATACCAATCCATACTCCTGGACTCCTTGTTAGGAGGATGAATGGAAGCAGAAGCTTCTGCAACTTCTTGCTGAGTGGCAGACAACACCACCATGGCATCTACAGGAACTCCTTTAGTTAGGAACTCTTTCTCCTGGGGTGCAGACAGAAACTTGTTTGGGCGGCTGGGCACCGGTTCCACGGAGTCAGGGTGTTCCCAAACCCTTCGACAAATAAGGTCTAACAATTCGTCGAAGGGCGGAGACACCCAGGAGGCGGAAGGTTGGGCTCCAAAGGCTTTGAGGAGGACCGACTCGTCTTCAGATGGGGATTTGGAAGGCTAGTCGCCTCTCTGCCTTAAAATCTCCAGAATATCGGAGAATGAGACATCATCGGAGGACAACTTGGGGGCCCCCTCTGCGTCATCGAGGTTGGTATCAGAAGTGATGGACTCATTCAGGGAGTCAACGTGCTTCCTCTTGCACGACTTCTTTCTGGGACGCTCCTCAGGCGACGAATCTGAAGGACCCTCAGAACTCTGGGGGCCACATATGGAAGTATCCTCAGGCCTTCGAGCCCCGCTGGTGTCAGAGGCTCCATCCCCAGTGTCAAAGGAAGCAGTAGCTGATTCAAGTGAAGTCACTGAAGACCTGGCCAGTGCGCTCCTCATGGCCTCGAATGCGGGTCCACCGGAATCCGAGGACCGACCCGTCTCCGAAACCACAATCGGAGTTGGGGTTCCCTTAGCTGAGGCACCAAGAGGGAGACTTGGAGCTGAGGGATGAAGCCCCGATGTATCCCCCTCAGGTCTGACCGAGGAAAGCTGGGTGCCACAACCAGAAGATGGAGTCGAAAAGGTTGGAGCCGAGGTCGGAGCCGAAAGGCCTAATGGGGGTATCGGCGCCGACCCCAGGACCTCACTTGATGCAGAACACCTTGGCTCCGATGACACAGAGGTGCCCGGAGGAGGAATAATCGGAACCAACAAGAGGAAAGGCTCCGGAGTCGACTGGGCTGGAGAGGAAAATAACCTGGCTAACACCGGTGCCTGAAGGAGCCTCTGCACCACTCTATCCACATCCGAATCCGATAACCTGGAAGACTTGGAGGACACAGAAGGTGGTTGAGATATCTTACCCAGAGAATCCAGGTTTAGACTAGCAGAAGGGCTCCGAATCGGCTCCAAGAGAATTGGAGCCGAAGCTGGCTCTAGTGTCACAGAAACCTCCTGCTGCGCCGATAACAATGGAGCGGAGGAAGCCAACTCAGACACAGGAATTCCTTCCCTAGGCTCCAAAGCCAATGGAGCCAAGGAAGGTGTAACTGTCTTCAATATCTTCTCCGATGGCTCCGTGGAACTAGACGGAGCCAGAGATCTCTTTTTTTGGTTCAGATTTAGATTTCCCACTAGGAGAGGCAGACTCCAAAGCTTCTTCAAAGGCAGGTTTGACAAGGCCCCTGATTTATTTTTCCTCTCTTGCAAGACTCTAGAACTAAAGGAGTGACAAACACTACAAGATTCTTGCAAATGAATGGCACCCAAACAATACACACAGATGGCATGGCCATCTGTCAAAGACCTCTTATAAGAACATTTGGCGCACTTTTTAAAACCGGAAGGCTTATGCTCCTTCTGATCTTTGCCTGATATGGTAATTCACAATAAACCACACACAAGATAAGGAAGGGACTCTAACTTAAAAGTCCCAACAGAGTTAACAGACACAGGAGAGGGCTAAGGCCCTCTAACTTAAATGGGCCTAGCCTGTCAAACACAAGGATGCCACAAAAAAACATAAACTAAGCTAGTTGAAGGAAGGGGCTCTAACTTAAATGCCCCTACAGACGTAACCAACACAGGAGAGGCTAAGGCCCTCTAAATTAAATGGGCCTAGCCCGCCAAACACAAGGACTCCACAAAACCTAAAAAAATTAACTGAACTAGTCACAAAGCACAGGATACACTCAACATAGCTGTAAGAACAGCTTTTGACAGAAAGTTTAGAAAAATAAGCTAAAAAAACAGTTCATAGGTTCATAGGTTCATACTAGGCTATCTGCCCTAAGGCATTTATAAGCCTAGCCAGAATGTGTTTGGCTTTCGCCACCCATTTTAAATTTATTTTGCTATGCCCTTTTTCGAGGTTAGTATACTGTGCCTCTGTCTAACAGTGACACAGAAGTGATACCTGGGGTAAACCTATGATCTCCCATCCACTCATCAAGATTCCTCTTGAAGAGAGTCAATGAGGGACTCTGCCTAACCTGGACTGGGATTTTATTCCAGAGTGAGGGGAGCCTCTGGATTATGAATCTGTCCCTCCAGCATGTCCTATTTATTTCAGTGCTAAGGTTCAAGTCTCTCGAGTGCGTAGCTCGATGGGATTTGGATTTTCTGAGGTGCAGCATGTCCATTAATTCTGGGTTGGACATGGCTTTATACATCAGGAACAGATCGCCTCTGAACAGGCAGTATGCCACTGAGTAGAGCTGGAGTTTCTTTAACCGGGCAGCATATGGCATCTGTTTGAGCCCTTTGATCCTCTTGGTGAGGTACCTTTGGGGTCTTTCAAGTTGCTGCAGGTGTCTGGTAAGGTACATCCCAAAAGGGGCATTGTACTCAATTATGGGCCTGATGAGGGAAGAGTAAAGAGGCACGATGACCTCCCCTGATCTAGATGTGAATCTCTTCATGATTAGGTGGGCTATATAAAATGTTTTTCTAACCACTTTGGCCACGTGGTTGTCAAATGAGAGATTGCTATCAACTTGGGTCCCCAGGTCCCTAAATACTTTTTCTGTACTTAATGGATTACCACCTATGTGGTAATTTGTGGGCACTTTGTTTTTGCCAAAGGGGATGACTATACACTTTTTGGCATTTAGCTTGAGGCCATGACTCTGGCACCAGTTGTCTGTTTCTATGAGGCCCTTTTGGAGGATGCTTGTGTCGGCTGGAGAGTCGATTATGGCGCCCAGTTTGCAGTCATCTGCGAACTTGGTCAGTCACAGTCCTTCCGTGTTGGCCTGTACCTCCGAGAAATATATACCGAACAAGAGAGGTCCCAGGACTGAGCCTTGTGGGACACCACTTGTAACTGGTTTGGAGTCTGACATGGCTCCAGCAATTCTAACCATGTGGGTTCTGTCCTTGAGCCAGTTTGCAATCCATCTAGTGACATAGGGGTTTATATTTAAGCTGGTGAGCTTATCTATAATGCCCGAGTGGGGTATTATATCGAAGGCTTTTGTGAGGTCCAGGTAGGCTGTGTGGACCACCTTCCCCTCGTCAATGGCCTTGGTGACTGTTTCAAAGAAATCAACCAGGTTTAAGAGGCAGGATCTGCCCTTAACAAAGCCGAACTGGGTAGGATCCAGTGTCTGTAGGTCCCCAATATCTTTATTTATGAGGTCCATGATGATCCTTTCCATAGCTTTGCAGACCAAGCTAGTCAGGCTTATGGGGCGATAGTTTCCAGGATCCGTTGAGGCACCACCTTTATGGAGAGGGACCACTGTTGCTATACGCCACTCTTTGGGCACATATCCTGTAGAAAGGCTGAGATTGAACAGTAGTTTTATGTTTGGGTTTAGCTCTTCTTGGAGTTCATGTAGGACGCAGCCCGGGACACCGTCTGGTCCCATTGATGCTGTGTTTTTTGCTTTGGAGAGAGCGGCTCTTACCTGAGCATCTGAGATGTCAGGGGGGCAGCACTCTGCTGGGATAGATATTGGCCCTTTTGGTGGGAGGGGGAGTTTGCGCTGAACCTGTCAGCTAGGATGTTGGCAATGTCTGTGGGTTCAGTGTATTGTTGTCATTTTGGACTAATTCTGAGCATATCTGGGAATTACCACCCAGGTTCCTAACATAACTAAAGAAAGCCTTGTGATTATCCTTAGTGTCCTGTGCAATTTTTCTCTCGAAGCTGGCCTTAGACAATTTTATGAGTGCCCGTAGTTTTTTGCTAATACTGATCAGTGATGCCTTCCCTTTTTGGGATTTTGCTCTATCATTTAGTAGCTTCCTCCTTCTATTGTATAGTTTGTTTATGGCTGGGGTCCACCAGACAGGACGTCTGCCTTTGGAGGATTGGGTCTTGGTTTTATTTGGGATCGCATGATCCATGTATTCCTGAAGGTGTTCATAGAATGCGTTTATAAAGGATTCTGCGGTCTGGGCCGTATTTTCCACAGGACCAGGGGCTTTGAAGGATTCCACCTCAGTTTTGAGGAGTGTGAAATTTGCTTTAGAGAAGTTTTTCACTGTGGTTTTCTGGGCAGGGGGTGGGGTCGGGTTGTGAATATCCAGTGAGATTAGTTTATGGTCTGATCTTACCAGTGAGGGATACACTTCTGGTATGGAGCATAGAGTCCCCATGTTGGTGATGATCAGGTCCAGTATGTTTTAACCTCTTGTGGGAGTGGTAACAAGTTGTTCCATAGCATTTGAGTTTATAAATTCTAGGAAGCTTTGGGCTAGGGTGTTGGAGCTAGAGTAATGCTCCCAGTCTATGTTTGGGTAGTTGAAGTCGCCCAATATAATGGTGTTTGGAGAGACCTTCATATTTTCCAGTGTTCTCAGGAAGGCCGAGTGGGGTTCTTGGGTTTGGGAGGGTGGTCTGTAGCAGGCTATAAACTGGAAGGCAGTTTTACCCACTGTTAGTTGCACATGGATAGTCTCTGATGCTTCGTGCTTTGCCACCAACCTGGAGGTGTGGGTATCTTTGATGAATATCGATACTCCCCCTCCTTTTGTGGTTCGGTCCAAGTTTTGGGGCCAAAAAGCATGGTATGAGGTATAACCTGGTAGTGCTGGGGTGCTTTCGGGAGCCCTGAACCAGGTTTCTGTTTCTGCACAGATATCGATGTTCTTCATGCTACGGAGAGTTTCAAGTGCGTGCATCTTGAGGTTTAGACTTCTGGCGTTGAGTAGCATTACTCTTAGTTTCTTATCCCTTGTGATACCTATGGTGGTGGGTTTGTCTTTTGAGCCTTGCCTAAAAAAGGCACTATGGGGGTAGCAAGAGCCTTTGCCAATATCCAAAAGCCCAGGGATGACAGGTGCAAGCCATCCCTAGCGAAGCATCGTGGCTTGTCGAGCATATCATCCCAAGCTGACAGGCATTAGATCCCCTTTGAATGACACCAATACTTAAGCCAATTGTTGAAATTGATCATCTTGTCTTCATATTGTGGCATCATTCTTGGTGAGGGTAAGATGCTACTCAAGGTCAGGGTCATACCGGCCCGGGCTACATGCTCAGAGAGCTCCTTTATGTCTCTTTTCATGTAGTCCAGGGAGGTACGTCTCAGGTCATTCACACCAGCATGGACAATGACTGAGTCATATTTGTACTTGCCTTGGAGTGACCTGAGTGCTTGTGTTATGTGGCGGATCCTAGCGCCCGACAGGCTGCTCACCGTGACCCTCTCCTTCTTCAGCCTGGTGAGCGGGACGTCAGTGTGCCTGACGATAGAGTCACCTATTACAAGTGTATCAGGTGTGTTGTTTAGTCTTAAGGGCTGTGACTGTTCGGCACACTGGCTTTGTGAGATATGTGTTGTACGTGTTTTGTTTTGGGGTAGCGGTTGCTTGGGTGTCTGCTTTGGAGGTCTCTGCTGCTTAGGCAGATCTTTATTTAGAGCCTCCGAGTATGTTTTTGTGTGATTATGTGTTTGGTTTGCTGTCGTGGTAGGTCTATGTGAGACTGGAATTGTAGTGATTGTGGTTTCCTTCTCCTCCTGACTGGTTATGCCAGAACTGAGTTGAGAGAGCTTAGCCTCCAGTTTGGCTATATGGTTGCATCTCTCACATGTGCTGGAATTTGTTGGGAGGAGGAGAGGGTTGTCTGTGTACATGAGGCAGTTGTAACATTGCCTAAAGATTCCCAGATTCACCAGCTGGACCAGAGAGGAGATTGACAACTGACCTTTGGACATGCTAGAATAATATTGGGAATTCCTTAATAATTGAAAACAAGGGCCAGTGGGGAGTGAGGGTGTAGTGCTTTTAATTTTTAGTGCTGACATATAATTGCTTTAGTGAGCAAGTGCCAGGTAACTTAAGTGCAATGTGTTACAGGTAACTTAAATGCAAAAATGACAAACAGTAACTTTCTTTCAAGTGAAACAAGGAAATAAGTACAGTAAGCAATGCAGATATCACTAGTGATCCACAGAAGTGCTGAGAAGCCGCGTATTAGGTGGAATTAGCGTTCTAGGGAAATAACAAGCAAACAAACAACAAGCATATAAACAAAGCTAGATTCAGCAGGCCTGGATCTAGTCTATGCTGCAGCAAACAAGGTGTACCAATTTCAGTAAGATACAGTTCCAATATTCAGGCACTATAAACTTTTAACCAGAAATTCCCAGCTCAGAAGGGCAGAGTCCAGCCTCTTCTTCCACAAAAGTGCAGACCACGAACCTTCTTAATGTAAAATAACTAGCCTGAAGCCCAAGTGCTTAAACCAGAACTAATACACTTTAAGAATAACAGACACTGGGCTCTCAATCAGCAGTTCCCAACTTAGAAGGATGGAAGCTACCTGTCCTGCCACCACAGTGCATGCCACAAACCTTCCTAATGTAAAACAACTGGTCTGAAGCCCAAGTGCTTAATCCAAAAGACTTAGAATGATAGCTACATTTTAATCAAGTTACTACCAAGCAGTAATAAATACAATTGAATACTTTAGAGAATGCCTGGATTAGTGCTCAAGTTACACAAACAAAGCTAGATCCAGCAGGCCCGAATCTAGTCTATGCCACAGCAAACAAGGCGCACCAACTTCAGTAAGAAGCAGTTCAGATATGCATGCACTATAAGCCTTTAACCAGAAATTCCCAGCTCAGAAGGGCAGAGTCCAGCCTCTCCTCCCACAAGAGTGCAGACCACGAACCCTCTTAATGTAAAATAACTGGCCTGAAAGCCCAAGTGCTTAAACCCAAATTAATACACTTTTAGAATAACAGACACTGAGCCCTCAATCAGCAGTTCCCAACCTAGAAGTATGTAAGCTACCTGTTCTGCCACTACAGTGCTGACCACAAACCCTCTCAGTGCAAAACAACTGGTCCGAAGCCTAAGTGTTTAAACCAAAAGGCTTAGAATGAGTTACACCAAGCAGTGTGCGTATAAATATATATATGTGTATTTGGCTTTCTGTTCTGCTTGCAACTGTTCCTGCATTAACTGTTAAACATTGGAACTGTGTGTTTCTGCAGGTCTGTGTCAGATAATCGAATGCTTAATTCCACGAACCTCTACTTGTTGACATGACGAACGTTTAAATAAGGTACTTAGCCACAGCCAAGCTCGAGACCACGTCTTTACACTACGAGCGGTAAACGAGATCTGGGGGGTTGGGCGTGGTGCATCTTGGGATACTAGGGCTAGCCCAGCCAATCAGAGACTTCTAGCTACTAAATAGCGGCCGAGTCGGAGCCGTGGCGAGATAGGACCACATTACATCTAATGTTATTTGAAGTTTTAAGTTTTGTTTAAAGAGACGTTCGTCATGTCAACAAGTAGACGTTCATGGAATTAAGCATTCGATTATCTGACACAGACCTGCAGAAACACACAGTTCCAATGTTTAACAGTTAATGCAGGAACAGTTGCAAGCAGAACAGAAAGCCATATACACATATATATATTTATACGCACATACTGGATGGTATTATATTTACTGTACAGACCTCCCTGAGTAATAAATTATGTAATTAATTTCAATATGGGCTGCTAGATGGACAGACTGGATCTAGATAGCTACTATAAGCAGGACTATACTGATCAGTCAAATTCCATCTTCTGTTTCAGAAATGGCTAAAGGATAAGGCAATGTTGAACATAAAGGAGGACTTTATATGATCAATATTCAGGCAATTCAAAAACAGTTATGCCATAAATGTGAATAACAAAGTATTACTGAGCAACAGCTTTAGTGAGTGCTTACATTAGCTAGGCAGGTTATTAGAAATGTCTGTAATGACATATTTCTGTGATTGTAAATGAGTCTGTACAGGGAAACTGAACAGCTATAAACAACCTGAAGTATAGAAGCATCATGTTATTTTGGGGCAAATCCTAATGATCCCATTTAAATTAAGTAGTAAACATCAACAGGTAGATGATGAATCATTGACCGTATGACTTAGGAATAGCAAAGTACTCAGATTAAATTGATAACGCAGGATTTCAAGTTAGTTTTAAATGTTTTGGGGGTGCTCATAAGTGCAGGCAAGGACATTTGAAATGCCCAAGTGCCCACTTAAAATTATGAGGGTTACTGTGTAGACGTAAGGAAACAATAAATTTGAGGTAAGTAGTGTGTAACATTAGCCTGTAGGTAGATAATAGTTAAAGCTGGAAGGGTGAGAGAGGCATTGTATAACTAATGAGGATGGTGAGATTAAGAATGCTAGGGTGCATAGTGACATAGAACCTTGTTATAACAGAGTGGTGGAGAGTGTTTGAAGGAGAAGATGGATAAAGCAGGAAGGTCAGAAAGAAAATGAAGCGCAATGTGGGAATAATAATTTATCAGACAGCCTAAATATATGATTTGGGCTGAAATTTTTCAGTTTACTTGCAAAGTCTGGACAGCAAATGGAACTCGGTAGCAGGCATCAACGATCCTTTTATATTGAGAAGGCAACTGACTTGGCAGCCATATGTGATAAGCTGTTTCCAGTTTTGAAAGAATTCAGAGACATATACAACACCACATAATAACAGAAAAGGAGAGAGTACGATGTCTTTTCCCCTAGTGACCACTGTGAGAAATGCCTTACCTCTGTAAAGGATAATAAACTTTTACAACATTGTTAACCCGCGGCTGAACCTGAAGAGAATTATCCAACAATATGGCCATACAATTAATAGAATCCACCAGTTTTATTGCATCGTCATTTTGAGAGATCATACTCAGAGAGTCAGTGATTTTAAACCTTTTGTTGCAAAAAGCATGACATTTGACATGGTCTGCATCTGGTATTATCTTTCTTATCTCCCACTTTCAGAAAAAAAAGACTCTGAAGTTAATTATTTATTTTGCTTTACGTTTTGATAACTGGCATATCTTGCTAGGGTATAGCCTATTTTCAGCAGAGTCTTTCACTGTGTCGTACATAGAACTACTTCACAACTATAACACACAAAGAACAAATTAACATTATACACGAGAAGTAATCAATGAAGACGTGCAAGGAAACTACAAGGCAAAACTTTTTACAACTTACACATGCACGCATAATGAAGATAAACATCAGGAATTCAAGGTGCAAACCAGTGTGCAGAATAATACTAGTGTATCACCTGCTACATATATAAATAACAATTACATATACGTACCAATAAAATAATTTGGTCAAAGAGAATATATGTACAGCAGCACACCTACGTGACTTTTATTCAGGTAGTTACAGATGTAACATTTGGGCTGCTCTGTAGTGAAGGGTAAATGGGCTGTTATACCTTTTAGCCAGGTTGACTGCTATGGTTGGTATCTGTTAGATAGTGGCCAATAGCTTCTTAAAAGGTAGATTATAGATTTTTAAGGGCGGACATATAACTAAGGAAAAGGAAAGGGCTTTAGCTTCTGAGTTTCCTTGCACAGCACATTATAGTACTTTGCACAAATGTGAACTGTACTTTGATTCGTTAGTTATCGATGATGCTTTCCATTCTGATGCAATAAAGAAACATGTAATAGTAGTAGAGAGCTAGAGTAAACCCTGTAGATGAAAGGTATAGGATCTGCTTTTCTTAGACTAAGCTCTACACCTGGCTAACAGTGCCTTGAGCCACCTTCCATACTGACTGATGCAATAACGAGGCATACAATAGTAGATAATTGGAGTAAAACACTGCTAGGTAATGGCCAGAAGGAATAGGGTCTGCTTTTCTTAGAGTAAGATCCTCACCTCTGGGTAACACTGCCTTGAGCCACCCTCCATATCCAGTGGACCTCGGAGCATATATCTGAGCATAGCAATGGGCTCCATTCAACTCATTAATTGCAAATACTTCATAATACTGGTAAACAAATAAATACCCTCCCATTTTCCAGTTCGGCTACCAGTCTGTCTTGCTTTTGCTGCTGTGCATAGCTTCTTCAAAACTAGTTTGCACGACTCCTGCCAAACAAAAATATGCATGGAGCTCATTGACTTCTGCTTAATATACTGCTTTAGCCCTTCTCTAAAGCAGATGAGTCTGGTTTTCAATCAGTATTGATAATAACAGTAAATAACCTAACTTACCATACATTCTGCCCCTTGGGTTCCGAAGGTGTAGTCTGGATCAATGCCACAAAATATTTTCCATGGATCTGCTAATCCTGATAAAAGTACTTCCTTATTCACTTCCAGCTGGGATTTGAGATGCCACTATGTTGCCATATTGGACCTGTATAAACAACACTGACATATCTGCCCAGAATAACTGGCATATTACTTGTTTTATAGGCCCTTGAAGTAAAGAAGTCTAAAAACAATGTGCATGCTGTTTGGGCCATGTCTGGGTCCATACAGTCTGCCTAGGATAAGTTTGCCATTAAGAATGTTTACTTGCATTAACACCCACCTCCACTGTAGGTCCACATGTATATGTACTGCTTTTCAATGCAAACATTTGTCTATACAGAGAGCACCCCCCTCCCATTCCCAAAGCATTTGCTATGCTAGAGGCCAAAGGCCTCCCCCAGAAAGTTTATTTATTAACCGGGTTATTCCAACTGGGCAGAAGACCCCTTTTCAGCAGAGACCCAAGCAGAAAATTGCTAAATGTTACAGTAGGACATTAAAGTAGATAAAATTCACAGTGATTACAAGATTAAACAAGATAGAAATATCTAACATGATATAGCTAATACATAGCAACAAGGTACATTTTTCTTTTTTTTTTACAGGTGATTACAAGCTAATTGGAGAGAGAGAAAGAAACTGAATGCACATAGAACAAATGTGTCAGATAGTAAGTTGCTAAGAGACATCACAGGAATACAGAGAAATTATGAGGCAGGATAGAAAGATAGCTGTAGGGAGAGGACAAGTGTATAGTGAAAAACAGAAAAAAAAGAAAAAACTGAGTAGTAAGTAGGTAAGCGAGAAAGTAACTTTTATAGGAAAATTAGTGTAGCAACACCATAAAAGGAAGTTGAAAGTCCAACATTATGATTAGTACAGTTTACTGATATATAGGAGATGAGTGAGTAAATTGCTATGCTGCGTTATTAAACATAGCGACCCCTGTCTTGGGTGCATTTGCTAGGTTTCCTGACACAGGCTTCAACAGGGAACTTAAGAACTGACAAAAACGAGAGAGGTCTGATCTCTTGAATTAGAATTATATTTGTCTTTACTCTTTTAAGGCAATACTGCACTATATTGCATTTTATTTTGGAATTTCACACTTCCCATAACTTGTTGCGTCTGCTCAGTGATTATAGCTAAAATGTGCTTTTGTTCAGTCAACAGCAAGTGAATGCCAAAAAAACTATAATGTCTTTACAGTCAAGACAAATGACTGGTCCTTGTGGTTGTGATAGCACTAAACCACCCCTGCAATTTATTTTATTTTTATTTATTTTATTTTACATTTGTTGACCGGGTTAGTCCAGCTTGGATATATGTCCATTTTCAGCAGAGGCCTGGGGAGAAAAGCTCCTCGAAAACACAGGTTCTTCCTTCCTCTCTTCTTGCACTTAAAAATTTTTTTTTTTTGCACTTTATTCATTTGCTTTTACTGTATTTCTGTTTCCTCCTACTTTATTTTGCTTTTCTTAAAAGTACTCAATTTTATTTATTCTGCTGCATTTATTACTGCTTGGTCGTAGCCTGATTAAATTGTAACTGTTATTCTAAGTCTTTTGGTTTAAGCACTTGGGCTTCATACAGGCTGTTTTACATTAAGAAGGTTTGTGGTCTGCACTGTTGTGGCAGGACAGGTAGCTTACATCCTTCTAAGCTGGGAACTGCTGATTGAAGGCCCACTGTCTGCTATTCTAAAAGTGTATTAGTTCTGGCTTAAGCACTTGGGCTTCAGACCAGTTATTCTACATTAAGAAGGTTTGTGGTCTGCACTCTTATGGGAGGAGAGGCTGGATTCTGCACTTCTGAGCTGGGAATTTCTGGTCACAGGCTTATTGTGACTGCTAATTTGAACTGTTTCTTTCTGAAATTGGTGTGCCTTGTTGCTGTAGCATAGACCAGATTCAGGCCTGCTGAATCTAGCTTTGTTTGTATAACTTGAGCACTGATCCAGGCCATCTTTTTTTGGAGAAGGTTCCCCTGCACTCTAGTATGCAGGGGTGTGCAGTTAGAACTTGTCTGATTGAAGACTGCAGGAACAGGGCTCAGTTTTGAGCTTTTGTCTGGTTAATGGGTAACTTGTTTAAATCAGTTTGTTCATTTTCTATTGTTTATATATATATATATATATATATATATATATATATATATATATATATATATATATATATTGCACTTTATTCATCTGCTTTTACTGTATTTGTGTTTCTTCCTACTTTATTACTGGGGACATTGACTACAACTCTGATCTGCGATATATAACAATAAGTATCCTTTTCTGTGCTTTTAAGCTGTTTTTTTGAGTGTATCTGCTTTATTTTCTGGAAAAAAAATGTTCTTTTTTCCCACCTTTCTAAGCTAGTATAGTCTAGTTTTCAGGTTAGTGCTGAATTCAGGGATGTGTTGCAAATCTCTGTGTTTGCCCATACCTTACTTGGATAGAAGGAAGTTTCTCTGCTCACCTGTGAGAGAGGGGAGCTTTGAGTAGCCTATCTGTCCTTGGAGGAGTGGTTACAGCCCAGAAATTAGTAGTTTATTGGCCATTTTGAGCTAATTTCTATCTCTTCATTTCCCTGCTATAAATACTGTATTTGCCCGGTTTTGCACGCCGGGCAGCACAGGTTAGCTAGGGTAAAACTATTCCCAGCTCCACAAAGTCTCCTCTTCAAATTTTCACTTGGAACTAGACAAACTTTCAACTTACACACTCAAGCCTTTCATTTCTCAGCCCGGCACTTGTTCAAAACTTATAGCAAACACTTATAAACCCTAGCACTAGACCCTCCTGTACTGTACAGAAGGACAAGGCTCTCTATTCGACCTTATCAGCCATCCAGTAAAACAGTTCAATGTACCTATCCCAGGCATGTCCAAAGGGCAGTTTCAGGTGTACTTTCCAGTTCAACTGGTGAATCTGGGCATTTTGAGGCAATGTTACAACTGCCTCATGTACACAGACAACCCCCTCCTCCTACCACCAAACAGTAATACATGCGAGAGATGCAGTTATACAGCCAAACTAGAGGCTAAGCTGTGTCAACCCAAGACTGGATCAGACAGTCAAGAGGAGAAGGGAAATACTTGCATCACAGCACCAGTCTCACATAGACCCATTAAACCAGGACTGGCAAAAAACACACATAAATACATGAAAACAAACTCGGAGGCTCTAAATAAAAATCTGCAAAACCAACAGAGACCTCCAAAGCAAACATCCAAGCAACCTTCCCCCCCCCAACACAAACCATGAAACACATACTTCACAAAACTAGTGTGCCATGCAATCACAGCCATTAAGGCAAAATACCATACCCAACATACTAGTAATAGGTGACTCTATAGTCAGACACACTGACGTCCCACTCACTAAGCTGAATAAGGAGAAGGTTACTGTTAGCTGCCTGTCGGGTGCCAGGATCCGCCACATAACACAAGCACTCGGGTCATTCCAGAACAAGTACAAATATGACTCTGTCATTGTCCATGTTGGTGTGAATGACCTGAGCTGTACCTCTGTGGACTACATGAAAAGAGACATGGAAGAGCTCTCTGATCACATAGCCCAGGCTGGTATGACCCTAACCCTGAATAGCATCCTGCCCTCACCAAGAATGATACAACGGTATAAAGAAAACATTCTCTATTTCAACAATAGTTAAGTTTCTGGTGTCATTCAAAGGGGATCCAGTGTCTGTCCGCCTGGGATGACATGCTCAACAAGCCATGCTGCTTCGCTAGAGACGGCTTGCACCTGTCACCCTTAGGCTTTTGAATACTGGCCAAGGCTCTCATCCCCATAGTGCCTTTTTTAGGCAAGGCTCAAAAGACAAACCCACCACTGTAAATAGCACAAGTAACCAAAAACTGAGGGTAATGCTACTCAGTGCCAGAAGTCTAAACCTCAAAATGCACACACTCGAGGCACTCCTCAGTATGGAGAAAATTGATATATGTGTAGTAACAGAAACCTGGTTTAAGGCTCCAGAGAGCACCCCAGCACTACCAGGCTATACCTCATTCCATACATTTTGGCCACAGAACCTAAACTGCAATATAAAATGCGGGGGCGTATCCATATTCATCAAGGATAACCACACCTCCAGGTTAGTGGCACAGCACGATGCTTCAGAGATCATCCACGCACAACTAACAATGAGCAAAACTGCAATTCAAATTGTAGATTGCTACAGATCACCCACCATGTCCCAGGACCCCCATTCTGCATTTCTGGAAACACAAAGGCTCTACCAAACACTCTAATATTGGGTGATTTCAATTATCCAAACATTAACTGGGAGAACTACTCAAGTACTAACTCCCTTGCCCAACTTTTCCTAGAATTTATAAACTCAAATGCCCTGGTTCAACTGGTCAACACTCCCACCAGAGGTGACAACATATTGGACCTGGTCATCACCAACATGGGCGACCAGTGTTCCACACCAGAGGTCAACCCCTTGCTGGTTAGATCTAACCATAAACAAATCACTTTTGATATCCATAGTCCGCCCCCACCCCCCGGACAAGAAAACCACTGTGAAAAACTTTTCAAAAGCAAACTTCACGTTACTTAAGACCAAGGTGGAAAGTTTCAAAGCCCCCATGCTGAAGAATAATACTGTCCAAGCTGCAAAATCCTTTACTAATGCATTCTATGGGCAGCTACGAGAATGCATGGATCGTGCCATCCCAAGCAAAACCAAGCCTCACTCCTCCAAGAAAAGGAAACCAGTCTGGTGGACTCCTGCCATAAACAAGCTATACAATAGAAGGAGGAGACTAGTACAGAAAAGAGTAAAATCCCAAGAAGGGAAGACATCTCTGATCAGTATCAGCAAGAAACTACGATCCCTCATAAAATCATCCAAGGTGAGCTTTGAAAGAGAAATTGCCAAGGACTCCAAAGATAACCACAAGGCATTCTTTAGCTATGTCAAGAATCAAGAATCTAAGTGGCAATGCTCAGATCTGCTCAGAGTTAGTGCAGAATGGCACAAAATACACTGAACCAACCAACATCGCCAACATCCTGGCAGACAGGTTCAGTGCAAACTTCACCCCCCCTCTCACCCCCAAAACGTCCCATAACCATACCAGAAGAATGTAGAGTCCCTGAAATCACAGACAATCAGGTTAAAACAGCCCTCTCCAAAGCCAAAAACACAGCATCAGTGGGACTGGACAGTGTCCCGAGCTGCCTCCTACACAAGCTCAAAGATGAACTAACCCCTCACCTAAACACACTGTTCAAACTCAGCCTCTCCACAGGCTACATACCCATAGAATGGCACATAGCAACAGTTATTCCACTCCACAAAGGTGGAGCCACAACAGACCCCGAGAACTATCGCCCTATAAACAGAGACATCGGGAACTTCCAAACACTGGACCCTACCCAGTTTGGCTTTAAGGGCAGATCATACCTCCTAAACCTGGTGGACTTCTTTGAGACAGTTACCAAGGCTATAGACGAGGGAAAGGTGGTACACACAGCCTATCTAGACCTCGCTAAGGCCTTCAACACCATTCCCCATTCTGGTATTATAGACAAGCTCACCAGCCTGAACATAAACCCCTACATCACAAGATGGGTTGCCAACTGGCTCACAGACAGAGCCCACATGGTGAGAGTTGCAGAAGCTAGGTCTGACTCTAAACCAGTTACAAGTGGCGTTCCCCAGGGCTCAGTCCTAGGACCCCTCCTGTTTGGCATATACATCTCAGAGGTACAGACAAGCACAGGAGGACTATGACTGACCAAGTTCGCAGACAACTGCAAACTAGGGTCTATAATTGATTCTCCGGCTGACACAGACATCCTCCAAAAGGATCTCACTGCGACGGATACCTTGTGTCAAAATCATGGCCTCAAGCTAAATGCCAAAAAGTGCATAGTCATCCCCTTTGGAAAAAACAAAGTACACACAAACTACCACATAGGTGGTAGTCCCCTAAATATGGAAGACGTAATAAGGGATCTGGGGAAACCAAGTAGATAGTAATCTCACCTTTGATAATCACATTGCCAAAGTGGTTAGAAAATCCATCTGCGTGGCCCACCTGATCACAAAAAGGTTCGCATCAAGATCAAAAGAGGTAATTGTGCCCCTCTACTCATCATTCATCAGACCCATCATAGAGTACAACGCCCCATTTGGGATGTATCTTACAAGATACCTGCAGCAGCTGGAAAGACCACAGAAGTACCTCAACAAGAGGATCACTAGCCTCAAACAGATGCCCTATGCAGCTCAAATGAAGAAACTCCAGCTGTACTCTGTTGCATACTGCCTTCTCAGAGGTAATCTCTGCCTGACATACAAGGCCATGTCCAACCCAGAATTGATGGACATGCTCCACCTAAAGAAAACCTTATCCCCTCAAGCCACACGCTCTAGGGATCTAAACCTCACCACAACAATAAATAGGACATGCTGGAGGGATAGATTCCTGCCCCAGAGACTTCCCATGCTTTGGAACAAGATCCCAATCTACATTAGGCAGAGCTCCTCGCTAACACTCTTCAAGAGAAACCTTGACGAGTGGATGGGAAACAAAGTTTACCTCGGGGATCACTTCAGTGGCTCTGCTGGACAGAGGCACAGGGAACTAATCTAAGGGGGCGGCAAAAGCCAACACATTCTGGCTAGGCTTATAAATGTCTACAGGCAGATAGCCTAGTACCCACCTATGAACCTATAAAATGACAGTTTTCACAGATGCAGATACAATACATATATAAGCAATTCTTTACATGACCGTTTTTACAGATGTGGGTGCATAACATATATAAGCTATTATTTTCACTTCAATACATTTCTGCTTACAGAATCGTTTTACTTACATTAGGTAAGTTATAAAAGCCCATATTCTTTATGGCTTTCAGAAAGCAACTGTTATATACATAAGATGTGACAGGTGTCTTGTGATAAATGGAGTAAATTAGTCTGGGTTTGCACACATATAACCAATGTGATTTAAGGTAGATTTTCAGTTAGTTTTTAAATAGGGTTGTTGAGGATAGAGAGGTCAGGTCACTGGGGAGTGAGTTCAAGGTTTTGCCCACGATATTAGAGAACAATGAGCACCAGCCATATTGTTGGTTTTACCTATTTGTATCAATATTTTATTAGATGAGCGTAAGGTCTTAAGGTTGTTATAGGGGGTGATAAGGTCGGAGAGAATTAGTGTATTGATAGGCTGATACAGGATTTTGTGGGCAACTGTTAAATGGTTAAATAGTAGTAAATTTTGCAACTCTAGCCATCCTAGTTCAATATTAATACAGTGATGGGTTCTGAATATGGAACCTGTTGCAAATCTGGCAATATTATTGTAGGAGATAGCCAGCTTGTTCTGGTTGTTTTTAGACAGGTTAGTATATATAGGGGAGGCATAGAGGAGGGTAGAGATTAAGTGGGTGTGAGCAATAGTAGCCCTTACTAGTGGGGTCAGAAAGGGAGCCTAGTTTTTTATTGACAATTTTTTTATAGTATTGCTAAGGTTATTATCAATTAGTATCGCTAGTAGTTTTGTAGTTGAATCAGGAGATATGATAGTACCGTTGTTTGATTTAACAGTAAAGTTAAGTGGGGAGGCCCTATGGGTGGGAGTGAATAGTAAGAGTTTTGTTTTTTTTTGGGGTTCAAGATGAGGCAATGGTGTAGAAGCCATTTCTCGGCTTATTTAAAGACATTTTGGGTGAGGGTCTGATGGAGAGGTGCTGAGCAAGTTAATGTGAAATCATCTGTGTATTGTATACAGGTAGCTTGAGGTATTGCTGAATGTAGGTCATTGATAAAAAGGGAAAATAGGAGAGGTCCTAATAGTGAGCCTTGGGGGACACCGAGCGCAATGGGGAAATGTAGATAAGTTGTTCTCCCACAGAACAGCCTGTTGCCTATTGTTTAAGTTTGTTGCAATACTCCAAACTAATTGCTGCTGGGGACACCAATTATTAGGGTGTGTAGACAACAACATGGTGTCCCTATTGTCATATTTGCCCTTCTTCACTCTGTCTAAGCTGTCATTAGTTCATTCCCATGGAAAAAAATGATGTGTGGCCTTGCTCCCCACGTGTTCCACTCTGGACTGCATTTTTTTTCTTGTGTGTCTTCGCCATTTCTGTGTTGGCTATCGGTTGGGGAGAGGGTCATCTGATATTAGGGCTTCATATTTATTGCTGAGTGGGAGTGCAAACAATTACCTTGCCATTTCCATTGCTGGTGGCTTACTGGGGCGTTTTAAGCTCTACTCAACTCTTGGATCCATAGCTTGGTTCATAGGTTCAGATGTGTGTACTAGGCTAATGGTCCTGGAGCCTTTACAAGCCTAGCCCATAGAAGTGCCCTGGCATTGTGCCACCAGACATTAGTTCCCAGTGCCTCTATCAAGTAGAGCCACTGGAGTGATCCCTGGGGTGAACTTTCTATTACCCATCCACTCATCAAGATTTCTCTTGAAGAGGGACAAGAAGGTGCTCTGCTTGACATGTATGGGAAGTGTATTCCAGAGCATCGGCAGTCTCTGGGTGAGGAACCTGTCCCTCCTGCATGCTCTGTTGATTGTGGTAATGAGGCTGAGGTCTCTGTAGCATGTGGTGTGCAGGGATTGGGATTTCTTTAGATGTAGCATTTCTAACAGAGCTAAGTCAGGTATGGCTTTGTAAGTCAAGCAGAGATTACCTCTAAGTAGGTGATATGAGACAAGAGAATAGCTGAAGTCTTTTGAGTTTGTTTGTGCAGGACATGTGTTTAATGCCTAGGATCCTCTTTGTGAGGTGGTACTATGGCCTCTCCAGTTGTTGCAGGTGTCTAGTGAGCTACTTGCCAAATTGGGCATTATACTTGATTGGTCTAATGAGGGAAGAGTAGAGAGAGAGAGAGAGAGATGATGACTTCTTTTTCTTCCTGGAGGCAAAACCCTTGGTAATGAGATGTGCCACACAGAAGGACTTTCAGACCGCAGTGGCAATGTGGTGGTTGAAGGTGAGGTTTCTATCAACCTGCATCTCCAGATCTCTTATAACACCTTCAGTGTTCAGTGAGTTCCCATCGATGTGGTAATTAGCGAAAACTGAGTGTTTACCAAAGGGGATGACAACGTATTTTTTGGCATTAAGCTTAAGGCCATGGTTTTGACACCAGTCATTGGTCTCAGTGAGGCCTTTTTGTAGGATGTCTGCATCACTTGGAGAGTTAGTAGTGGCTCCTAGTTTGCAGTCGTTTGTGAACTTGGTCAGCCAGAATCCTTTTGTGTTGGCCTGGACTTCTGAGAAGTAGATGCTGAACAGGAGAGGACCCAGGACTGATCCCTGTGGGACTCCACTCGTGACTGGTCAGCAGTCTGACTTGGAGCCCGCTATTTTCACACTGGGTATTCTATCTGTGAGCCAATTTACAACCCACCTAGTAATATAGGGGTTCATGCCTAGTTTGGTGAGTTTATCAATAATTCCCAAGTGAGGAATGGTATCAAAGGCCTTGGCCAGATCGAGGTAGGCTGTATGCACTGCCTTACCTTCATCCACAGCCCTGGTGACTGACTCAAAGAAGTCAACCAGGTTGAGCAGGCATGATCCCCCTTTCACAAAGCCAAATTGCATGGGGTCTAGAGTTTAGAGATTTCCTATATTTGTTAATCAGGTCCATGATGATCCGCTCCATAGCTTTATTATCAGACTCGTCAGGCTAATGAGGAGATAATTCCCAGGGTCTGTAGTCGCTCCCCCTTTATGAAGAGGGATGACTGTAGCAGTGCACCATTCTGTAAGGACAAAACCTGAGGTGAGGCTGTGACTGAACAGGGCACACAGATGTGGTGCCAGTTCACTTTTGTAGTTCATGTAGAATACAGTCAGAGATATTATCGAGTCCCATGGAAGCTGTATTCTTGGCCTTGGACAATGCGGTTTAATCCATGCTGCAGTAATGCTGGGTGCCCGGCATTCTTCCAGTATTGTGATTTGTCCTTCAGGAGAGGGAGAGATGGGTAAAGTTGGCACTGAATCTGTCGGCCAGTATGTTGGCAATATCTGTTGGTTAATTATAGGGGGTACCATTGTGCAGTAACTCAGAGCAAATCTGGGTATTGCCGTGGAGGTTCTTGATATAAGTATAGAAGGCTTTGTGATTGTGTTTTGGTGTCTGCCACAATTCTGCCTTCATAGCTGGCTTTGGAGGATTTGATGAGGGATCTTAATTTTTTGTTGAGGCTAATAAGGGAGTTTTTCCAGTCTTGGGACTTCACCTTTTTCTGCAACAGTTTCTTCCTTCTGTTGTAGAGTTTAATGGCAGGGGACCACCAGATTGGCTTCCTTTTTTGTTTGGAGGGGAGTTTCTTGGTTCTTTTGGGTATGGCTAGTTCCATGCATTTATGTACATGTTCGTACAGTGCATGGGTGTATGATTCGGCAGTTGTGCAGCTAATTTCCATTGGCATGGGTGCCGTGAAGCTAGCCACCTTTGTTTTTAGGAGACAAAAGTCAGCTTTGGAGAAGTTTTTCAAGGTGGTTACCTTTGTGGGGGGTGTGGGTGAGATGTGGATTTCCATGATTAGTTTATGGTCGGATCTAACCTGGGAGGAATTGACTATAGGTGTGGAGCAATTGTCACCCATATTAGTAATAACCAGGTCAAGGATGTTGCTTCCTCTAGTGGGGGTCAGAATGAGCTGATCTTGGGCATTTGAACTGATGAATTCCAGGAAGCGTTGGGCCAGTGTATTGGTGCTTAAGTAGTTTTCCCAGTTGATGGAGGGGTAGTTGAAGTCTTCTAGTATGAGTGTGTTGGATTGGACCTTGATAGATTCCAGGGTGCTTAGGAATGTGGAGTGAGAGTCTAGGGACATGGTTGGGGACTGATAGGCTATGACCTGGATCGCCATCTTACCCATTGTTAGTTGTACCTGAAGTATCTCAGATGCGTTATGCTGGGCTACTAGTCTGGAGGTGTGCATATCCTTTATGAATATGGAGACACCACAGCCTTTGGAGCTTCGGTCCATGTTTCGGGGCCAAAAGGTGTGGAATGCATTATAGCCTGGTAGGGCAGGGGTGCTTTCTGACACTTTAAACCAGGTCTCTGTTACAGCACAAATGTCAATGTTCTCCATTTTGAGGAGTGCTTTGAGCGAGTACAGAGTTTTAGACTTCTAGCATTTAGCAGCATGACCCTCAGATTGCATTTATTTATAGCTGTTACGGTGGTTATTTGGTCTTTCGAACACTGCCTAAAAAAGGCACTATAGGGGCGGCAAGAGCCTTAGACAGTACCCATAAACCCAGGGGTGACTGATGCAGGCCATCTCTGGCAAAGCATTGAGGTCAGTCAGTCATGTCATCCCAAACAGACAGATACTGTATGCCCTTAGAATGACACCAAAAACTTAACCAATTGTTGAAGTCAATCATTTTTTTGTTTGTACTGCAGTATCATTCTGGGTGATGGTAGAATACTGCTCAGGGCTAGGGTCTTACCTGCCTGGGCCACATTATTCGAGAGCTCCACCATGTCTCTGTTCATGTAATCCATGGAGGTGCGTCTCATTCACACTCACATGGACAATGACAGAGTCATACTTGTACTTGCTGTGGAGTGACCTGAGTGCATGTGTTATGTGCTAGATTCTGGCACCTGATAGACAGCTGATTGTTTCCTTCTCCTTATTCAACCTAGTGAATGGGACATCTGTGTGCCTCTCTATTGAGTCACCTATGATTAGTGTATTGGGCAAGGTGTTTAGCCTTAGGGGCTTAGGTTGAGGGGCACACTGTGGAGGTGAGCTATGTGTCCTGTGGTTTGTGCTGTGTTGTGGTGGTCAGGTGCGTTTCTGTCTTGGAGGTCTCTGCTGTGTGGGTAAATTTCTATTGAGAGCCTCCAGAAAGGTGGGTGTGTAGTTTGTGTTTTTATGTGAGAGCTGTGATGGTGGGAGTTCTGGAGGGCTGTGTGTTCCATGTGGTGTGGTGCAGGTGTTGGTTTGTGTTTTTATGTGAGAGCTGTGATGGTGGGTGTTCTGGAGGGCTGTGTGTTCCATGTGGTGTGGTGCAGGTGTTGAACTTCACTTCTTGATCAGCTAGTCTGGTCTTGGCTGGAGAGTGCATAGCTTCCGATTTGGTGATACAATTGCATGTCTCACAAGTCTGAGTGTTGGGAGGTAACAGGAGAGGGTTGTCTGTGTACATGAGGCAGTTGCTACACTGCCTCAGAATGCCCAAGTGCACCAGGTTAATAGGAGAAAGCACAGAGAACTACACTTTAATCATGCCAGGAGGGGTGGTCATAACAACTAAGTACTGGAGCTATTTCTGTGAAGAATGACTAGTACTGATGACGCTTTGGAGTGCTACAATAATTGCTACGAAAACCTGGTGAAGTGCAAAGCAATTAAGCTATTTGAAGTGCAAGAGAGAGAGAGAGAACTAGCAACATCTAAGGGAAAAACTGAAGAGTAGACTTTCTGGCACCAGTAATAATTTCCCTCAGCTCGGCGCCACTTCGAGGAGCTTAAACAAGTGCAAACTTGTGCAAACGTGGGCTTTTAAACCAGAAAGTTGAAAGAGATGGAAAAACTGCCCAAACAGCCAATAAACTATCATTTCTGGGCCTGAAACCACTACTCTTGTAGTAGATAGGCTACCTAGTGCTTACCACTCCCATTGATATGCTAGAAGGCTTCTCTCCAACACAGAAAGGCTTGGGGGGGGGGTTCAGAAACTTACAAACAGTCCTGGATACAGCAAATCTGTATCTGGACTAGACTAGTTACATGAAAGGTGGGAAACAAGCGCCAATGCAGGCTTTTAAACCAGAAAGTTGAAAGGGATGGGAAAACTGCCCAAACGGCCAATAAACTGCAATTTCTGAGCCAGAAACCACTCCTCTTGTGGTAGATAGGCTACCTAGTGCTTACCACTTCCACTGATGATGCTTACCACTTCCACTGATAAGCTAGAAGGCTTCCCTCCAACACAGAAAGGATTGGGGGTAGCGGCTGAGAAGATTACAAACAGTCCTGGATACAGCAAATCTGTATCTGGACTAGACTAGTTATAGAAAGGCGGGAAACAAGTTTAGAACTTTTTTTTTTTTTTTTAACAGAAAAGCAGTAAAAACAATTCAAATGCAGTGCAAGCTAGCACACGTGTGTGTGTAGCAATATTAAAGCAATTATAGCTTAAATAAATGCAATTAAATTAAAAAATGACTTAAACCAAGTGCAGAAAGCAGTAAATTAGGGAAAAAATCAAAATGGATGCCCTTAGATGCCAGCAAATATATAAATAATTCAGTCAAGCAAACATTAAGACAGTGCAGAACTCTGAAAAGTTAAAAAGTGCCAAAAATATACTTATCAGCTCTATATTTACAGATTGTTTGAGAAGCACACGCAGTCAGAACACAAGGAGATTCTATCAATGGTATGCAAGACTTTATGGAGAGAAGGTTTTGTTAAGGTTTTGTCCATAAGAGTGCAGACCACAAGAACCTTCTTAAATGTAAAGTAACTCGCCTGTGCTAAGGCCAAAGCTTAAAATGCTTAGAATAACAGATACATTTAATTAGGTTACTAACAAGCAGTATTAAATGCAGCAGAATAAAAGCACTCAAACACTTAAGAGCACACAGCAGAAATAAGGTAATAAAGTATGAAGAACACAATTGCATTAAAGCAGATGAATAAAATGTACAGTTTTTTAAAGTGGAGAGGGAGGAAACAGAAGTGTTCAAAGTCAAAGAAGCAAGAGGGTAGTCCTGTCCAAATAATCTCACTGCACTATGTTGAGTGATCAAATGAAATTGGACTGGGAGCAGTAACCAAGATCAGATTTACAGCAGGGGCAGGCAAAGCCAAAGCCATCAAGTTTAAGACTACAAGAACGTTTGTGAGGGAGGGCGGAAAAAAATGCAGACAACAACAAATAACAAACAATGCAGCAAATATATAAATACAGCACAGTGCAAACTGAGTTGCAAAAAGTGTACTTATCAGTTTGGAATATCAGATGGGAAAAGAGTCCAACTCTGCTCACAGTCAGGAGAATTTAGCTCTCTGCTATATCAGCTCTGCACAGATTCACAGAAATTCAGTGGGCTTAATCTTGTCCATAGCTTGGTCAGTGGGCCTAGACTTGTCCATAGCTTGGTCAGTGGGCCTAACCTTGTCTTATGCAGAAACTGCTGTGTACTCATAGGCAGCTTTGGTTGGTCTCCACCACAGTTTTCTCTGTTGCTGGTCATAAGCCCTTCAGGAAGAAACATGGAAAGGGTCTGGACCACTTCCATTTGGAGATATTCTTGTAGGAATATTAATGTTGCTTCTGGGGATTTATAAGTCATCCACCTGCTTTGTCACTTGATTAGGAACACTGCAGGATAAACAAATGCTATAAATGTTCCATTTTGATAATTCTGTTTCCAGAAAGGTGTATTCGCCTATAGAGAAGTGATGGGAAACCTGAATTAACACAGCTGCACATAGCAAATTTGTTGTTTTCCCTTGCCGCTGACAGTATTGTCTCTATCCCTATGGCTCAGTACGTATAGTGCCACCTGCCACATTGGCCATGGTCCATATGCAGCTTCAGCAAATAATGTGCAGTCTCTACTTCAATAACCTTAGGCAAGTTGAAGGCTGATATTAGTTCTTGTTGTAGGAAAAGCACCATTTGTGACCCCTCCGTTCCTTCACATAATCCAAGTAATTGCAAATTATTTCAGCAAACCTAATTTCTAATTTGAAGTGTTAGTTGGTGCTGTTGGGCATAATGTCTGTTGTAGGCACATGGCCTTTATCAGTACTGCAGCCTCCAGGAAGGTTGATTCAGAAGCTGAAGCCTGAATATCCTCTGCCTTCCTTATAGCTGTAGTTTTTTAGTATAGAAATGTCTTTTAGAACCTGGCTCATCATTGCTGTTAGTTTATCAAATGTATCCTCAATGCAGCATACAACAACAGCTTCAGTCAACTCAACCATATGGTTTAATCAAGCAATTATTTAACAAACACACTACACTGCAAAAGGAATTGCAGCCCGGAAGGATTCAGTTGAGTGCTTTTGTCTGCTTATTACAAGACGTCTACAGTCAAAAGGAAGCATACAACCCTTAAAAAGTACCCCCCCACACACACACACATCACAGATTACATGTCATACAACAACCATTCACAAGAAATACAGTAACAAATATTATGCATTATGTTACAATATGTGCAAGAATGAAGCAGCATTTTACTTTGGCAGCCTTCCTTTTCAGAATACACTACAGAATTCTTCAATGTCCAAAAGTGTTTCCAAAGCATTCCTCCAGTTACACAGTTTCACATGGTCCAAAACAAAAGAGGAAAAACCTCATGACATTGAGTTAAAAACAAAAAAAATCTGCAGTTTACAACAGTCATGACATATTTATTTTTGATAGCAGAGATATGTTAATATACCCTCTGTGACAGCTTACAAGACGGTCTAAAATTACTAGTCAAGAAACTAGGCAATTTCCTTGACATTCTGCAAAGCATTTTTTACCACAAATAAGATGCAGGTTCTAATTAATCAATACTGGCCCCACCCCCACTGTTTTTAAGATTTACCTTGTATTTGTCCAGTACATAAATGGATTATTTTACTACTTTTGGCCCTATTACCAACCTAGGAAGACCATTCCAATTACACGTTGACTAACTTTTTGTGAGCAAAAAAAAATCAACCAACTCAGAAATCTACTTTGCATTTCAAAATATAAAACTATATCCTCCCTGTTATCAAACACCTCTTTTTTTAACGTAGGGGCCATCCATTTTTTCAAGGCTTCAGTTATTCAGCTTTCCTAGTCTCTGTTTACACAGATTTCTAATACACAAGTGCAGCATTTCTATTGCTCTTCCCTGAATTGACTCGATCTGGTCTATATCCCTGCAAAATGAGGCTTCCGGTAGTGCACACTGTACTTCAGATATGGTCTGACAATACTCTAAAGAAAACTTTGACATTTTATTGTCTACTGATGATGTGCATCTGGTATTTTGCTATTCCTTTAGCCTTCCATTCTGCAGTCTTGCCTTACTTGCTTATCTTAAAGATGACTGCCCCTGGTCTCAATTTTTACTACTACTGCTTCCCTTCTGTGCTATATACCATTCTTAGATTTTTTTCTACACAAATGATTTATCTTTGCATCTATGCGGCCAGGTTTCATTCATCCAAAAAGCCTAGTCTCTGTCATCCTTTCTCTGGTTTCATGAGCAGCTGCCCTGTTGCATTTTGATTTGTTATCAGTAAATACTTATTTTCAGATCTGCATTGTTGCTTATAAAGCCATGAGAAAGGGTGGGCCTCAATGCAAACTCCAGTTGTACCTCTTCATAGGGTCATAGGAGGTTACCATGCTAATGGCCTTAGAGCCTTTACAAGTCTAGCCATATTTATCCTGCGTTGCCCCAGTTGTCAGTGGTTAGATGAGTGAAGCTGGCAGGGATAAGGGTCTATGGTAGTTAATATAGACTTCCTCTACACAGGAGGGACATGGGCACCACCTCATGAATGAATTTGCAGTCACTCATCCATTGATATACGTTGCATTTGAAGAGGGCCAGAGAAGGGGCTCTGTTTGACATGAATTGGAAGCTTGTTCCAGAGTAGTGGCAGTCTCTGGGAGATGTATCAATCTCTCCAGCATGATCTGTTTATGTCAGAGGTTAGGTTAAGATCACTGGAGCGAGTGACTCTCCTGCAGTTTGATTTACAAATGTGTAGCATTTCTATCAGGGCTGGGTCAGAAACTGACCCTGTAAGCCAGGAACAGGTCTCCCCTTAGCAACCTGTAGGAGACAGAATACAGTGACAGGGGTTTCAATCTTTCCATGTAAGACTTTTCTTGTGTATCCTGTAATTTTTTGGTGAGAAACCTCTGTTGTCTCCCCACTTGTTGCAGGTGTCTGGAGAGGTACATGCAAAAGGGAGCATTGTACTCAATTACTGGTGTGATGAGGGCCGAGTAAGACTTTTTTTTGTGTGTAACCTGTAATTTCATTGTGAGAAACCTGTATTGTCTCTCCAGTTGTTGCAGGTGACTGGAGAGGTACATGCAAAAGGGAGCATTGTATTCAATTACTGGTATGATGAGGGCTGAGTATAATGGAATTATATATTCTTGGATCTAGATGTGATGCCTTTATTTATAAGATGTGCCACATAGGAGTTCCATACTACTGTGGATACATGGTGGTCATAGTTCAGATTGCTATCAACCTGAGTTCCCAAATCACATACCACTAGGTCTACACTTAGGGGGGTGCTGTCTGTAATGTAATGAGCAGGGATGTCAGCTTTCCCAAAGGGAATAATAATGCATTTTTTTCCATTTATCTTTAATCCATGGCTTTGGCACCAATCATCTGTCTGCGTTAACCCTGCAGTATATTAACATCACTGGGGGGGACTCAATAATTGCTCTCAATCTGCAATCATCAGCGAACTTATCAGCCACATGCCATGCAAGTTTGTCTGGACGTCTGAGAAATAAATTCTGAATAGTAAGGGGCCCAGCACAGAACCTTGTATTACCCCACTGGTGACTGGTCTTTTGCTAGAGGTGAAGTCACCCACTTTGACAGTATGTGTTCTGTCGGTGAGCCAGTTGTCTAGCCATCTGGTAATGTATGGGTTAATTCCCAACTGGGAGAGTTTCTCTATAATACCTGAGTGGGGGATTGTGTCAAATGCCATGGCTAGGTCAAGATAGGTGGTATGCACTTTCTTTCCATTGTCCAGGGCTTTTGTGACTTTCTTGAAGAAGTTATCCATGTTTAACAGGCATGATCCACCTTAAAAGAATCTGAACTGTGTTAGGTCCAGAGTTTGGAAATTACCTATGTCCTTGTTAATAAGGTCCATAATGATTCTTTCATGGTCTTGCAGATGAGGCTAGTCAACCTTATGGGCCAATAATTCACAAGGTCGGTTGTTGGTCCCCTTTTGTGCAGATAGATTACTGTTGCTCTCCTTCCATCCACCGGAACATAACCAGTTCAGAGACTGTGGTTAAATAGGAATCTAAGTGGATATGTTACGTCATGTTTTAAGTTCTTTAAAAGACAACCTGGGATGTTGTCTGGTCCCATTGATGCCATGTTTTTGGCCTTGGAGAGCACTGAGATGACCTGCTCCCTTAAGATAATAGGCTGGGTAATGGTGGCAGGTATACTTTGGGGGGTGACTGGCAGGGACAGGTGGGGTGAAGTCTTCTCCAAATCTGTCAGCTAGCATGTTGGATATTACCTCCAGTTGAGTATGGGTGGTGCCATTCACAACCAGCTCAGTGCATAGCTGGGTATTCTCTTTTAGATTTTGGGCATAAAGAATGCCTTGTGATTATCTTTAGCTATGGAGGCAATTTTTGCTTCATAATTAACTTGACAAGATCTCTAATTTGTTTATTTTTGCTAGAGAAGGACTTTTCCTCTGCTGAACCAGTTTCCTCTTATTCTTGGACATCAGTTTCTGTCTCTTGTTGCATAGACTGTTTATACTAGGGGTACACCAGGGTCACTTGTTTTTTCGGCAAGACCTGGCTTTAATCCAGTCAGGTACAGTCAATTCTATGCAACTACTTAAGAGGTTATACAGGGCACTGGTGTATACCTCTGCATAGGAGTCCATGTTATCTGCATTCAAGGGGGCTTTGAAACTTTTTATACCATCACCTAGAATTTGTCTGAGAAAAATTCTTAAGCATTTTTGAGCTTGATAGGTATCTTGTCTTATAATTACATCGAACGAGACTGATTTATGATCTGATCCTACCAGGGAGGACATCATACAGGTGGGGTGCAATGCTCTCCCATCATACCTCTCAATCTCTTAGAGCAAGAAATCTGGGCAAAGCCATAAATAATAGTGGGACAAAGGCCCAAAAATAGGGACATGTTTTAAATATTGCTCTTACAAACTTAGAATGTTGGTAAAATAACAGATTTTGCATTGGCATGCATTTTCTGAAAGGTATGGAGTCTGAAACTCAAATGTCTGTCATTATTTTTTTAACTTTGATCTTTAATGATTTGCCAATAATTTGCCAGAAAACCATAATTTTATGAAAAGCAGACCAAAAATATGAGGAAAATCTGGACATTCTGTGAAAATCTGTAAAGTTGAGAAGTATGTCTCCCATGTTAGTGAGTACTATGTCCAGGACATTTATGCCTCTTGTGGGTGTGCTGACTAGCTGTTCCAGAGCATTTGCATTGACAGTCCAAGAATATCTGAGCCAGCATACCTCAGTGTCACTGCTCGACAGAGGCACAGCTAAATAATGGGCATAGTTTCTCCAAACTAAAGGGGTGGCGCAAGCCACAAAATTATGGGCTAGGCTTATAAATGCCCTCGGGCAGATAGCCTAGTATGAACCTATGTTTGTATTTGTGTATGTTTCCCAGTCGATGGTAGGATAATTAAAATCACTTGTGTGTAAGGTATTGGGCTGTATGGAAATTGACTCCATTAAGTCCAGGTATGCAGTATGCTTCTCTTGTTTCATGGTGGGGGACTTATAGCTAGCTATGATGTGGTTGGGGGCTTGTCCAATTTAACTATAGGCAATGGAGTAGCTCTAGAGAATCATACTGTTTTACCAGTCTTGAAGTGTACTTTTACTTAATGAAGATGAATACCCCTCCTCCTTTGGTTCTTTCATGCTCAGTTTGTGGTCTGAACATATGGAAGGCATTGAAGCCCTGCACAGCCAGGGTACTTTCCACACCTTAGAACCATATTTCTATGACTGCACAGATGTCAGCATCTTCCAAAGTGAGGAGTGCTTCCAAGGAGTGCAGTTTCTTGTTTAGACTCCTAGCATTAAGCAGCAGTATCTTCAATTTATCTAGAGAGGATTTTGCTATGTTGGGAGGTTGGCTATTTTGACACTGCCTAAAAAGACACAATAGGGTGGCCAGGAGACAGGCGCAGACCATCTCTGGCAAAGAGTGGCCTGTCTACCATGTCTTCCCAGACTGACAGATATTGGATCCCCATGGACTGACACCAGAAGCTAAGCCAATTGTTAAAGTCAATATCATTTTTTGTTTGTATTGTGATATCATCCTTGGAGAAGGTAGAATGCTGCTTAAGGTTAAGCTTATACCTGCCTGTGACACATAATCTGAGAGCTCAGTCATGTCTCTCTTCATATAGTCCAGTGATGTACATCTCGAGTCATTTACCCCCACATAGATTACGACGAAGTCATACCGGTACTTGTGGCTGAGTGACTTGTGTGCTTAAGTGACTTGATGGATCCTGGCACCTGACAGACAGCTAACTGTAACCTGCTACTTATCCAGCCTGTGAGGGGTTCAGCCATGTCTTTCACAATGGAGTCACCTATGACCAATACATAAGGATTTGTGGTGTTACACCTTATGGGCTTATTTGTTGAGACACTGGTGTGTGTGTGTCTGTGTTGTGTGTGTGTCTGTGTGTATGTGTATGTGTTTTTGTTGTTTTTTGCATTGTTGTGTGTGTTAGTGGTTTCCGTTTGGGAGGCCTCTGATTTTTGGTGAGCTACTAGTGAGTACCTCTGCATATTTGGGTTTATGTGTCTTGTGTTTGTTTAGTGTGGGAAATGTGTGTGTATGCTGACAGCCTGTTTGGCATTGAATTTGTCCTTATGTGAGGGTCTTGCCTCCAGTTTCATAGTGTAACTTGCATTTCTCACATAAAGTACTTGTTTCAGGAGTTTAGTGGTTGCCAGTATACATGAGACAATTGCTATATTGCTTCAGGATGCCCATGTCTATCAAGCTGGCCAGAGAGATGATGGGGAAACTGCTCATCCATGATAGGCTCTTACTATATGTTTTATTAAGGAAGGGAATAGGTTACTTTGACAGGAATGCGCTGGTAGCACTAAGACTACAAGAGGGACCTACATTTTGTGTAGGCTAAGGTTGATCAATAAGGCAGTGTTGCTCAGTGCTCAATTGAGTTGCTCCCAGAGCAACAGAAAAGCTTGGAAGGCATTCACTGAAATATATTTATGGAAAAATTGAGCTTCTGGCCTTTTGCTTCTATATAAGGGCACTGCTAACTGCCAGTGCATGAAGAAAAGCAGCACACAAACACGAGGCTTAAATATCAGCAAAGGCAAATGCACTTTTTCAATCAGGAAGGAACACAATAACCCTTCCACCAGCAATTCTCAACTCAGACAGGTTAGATCAACATACTTCTGCCACAAGACTACAGAAAAAACACCTTCTTAATGTAGACTAGCTGGTTTGGAGCCCAAGTGTAACAAGAACACACAAACTACCAACAAGAACCATACAACTAACAGACACAATGCAGTACAGTGCAAATAACTACAGCAGCAGCAGACAATACATTTTTGAAACTGGTAAAGTACACTCACAGTATATAAGAAGTACAGAAATATACTTGGAGCCCTTTAAGTGCTTCCCAGCTCAGACAGACCAGGTAAATGCCTACTGCTACTAGATGAATAATTCCAGTCCCCTAATGTAAAAGCACAGTAAAGGAATGTCTGAAGTAAATGCTACCACAAATAAATTTAGATACAGAAGTGTACTTTAAACAGCTTATAAAAGTGTGATTATTCAGTAAACATCTACATAAATGAGCCAAGAGACAATTGTACAAAATTTATAAAGGCCCTAAAAACAATATAAGCTGATTAATAAGCCATCCGACCAATAAAACTACATACAGAAATCTCATGTGTTTCCCCAACCTAAACAGACTACCTTCCAGTGCCCTAGATGGAAAACCCACTGACCTTTTGATGTAAAAACAAGTGCTTGATAGAGTGTAAACATTCACTACATTATTCAACAGCAGGCTAGATAATTAATTCAGAGCAAGTAAATCAGTAGAATGGACAGTGACAGGCAAAATGCACTTTTCAACATACGCACAAGGAAAGGCAAATAAATAATTCAAGTTATCAACATCGGTGTACAAAGGGAGGAGTTTATTGAACTCTATTTACAGTAGGGGTGGACATCTTAAAATCACCACATTTAAAAAGCAGATGAACAAAGGGGAGGGTGGGTGGAAAAAAAAACTATCAGGGAATCACCAGCAGTGCTTTAGTTTTTGCAGACTTGAAATCTTTTCAGAAAAACACAAAGGCCCAGAAATCCACTGTGTATTTAAGTGTCACTCAAATAATGGGGTCTATATTAGAACACCAAACGTTCAAAATTGTAAGTGTTCTAATATCGACCCATTTTCAGCGAACGCTGAAAATATCAAAGAAACAGAAAACCAAATTTTTTCCTAGGGAAAGAATTTGGTTGTCCGTTTCTGTTGCTTCGGTATTTTCAGCGCTGTGGTGGAAAGTTATGGGTCGGGTTCAGGTAAGTGTGCGATTTGTGTGGACGTGAGGGTTATTGCAGGGTAGGTGAGTTAGGGTTAGGGCGTGGGTGAGGTAAGTGTGCGATTGTGTGGACATGAGGGTTAGGGCAGGGTAGGTGAGTTAGGGTTAGGGTGCAGGTGAGGTGACTGTGCGATAGTGACGGACCTTAGGGTTTGGGTTAAGGTAAGTGGATAGTCAGTGGTGTATGTATAGTTTAGTGTAGGTTTAAGTGTAAGAGTTTAGGTGTATGTGTGTGGATTGCTGTTTGTTTGGTGTGCTTGTGTTGTGTGTATGTGTTTTGGAACAGCAATTTTTTTTTTCCCTAGGAAAAACTTCGCTGTTCTGAATGTTCGATGTTTTAAAATTTCGATTCATAGGGTTCGATATTGGAACACTCGAAATTTTGAATGTTCGGTGTTCTAATATAGTCCCAAATAATGTAAGTGTCACTCAAATAATTTAACCAATGAAAAAAAAGACATGTAATGCACAGCCAAGTTAATATAAGTGTATATCTCTCGCACAGAACAAAACCGGTGAAGTGGATTTCTTAAAACAGAAAACAAAATGGAGCAGGTTAAATAGAAAGCAGCTTTATCAATCACAGACATGAAAATATAGATTTACTTTCCTCAACCAGCAGGGAATCACCAGCAGTGCTTGAGTTTATACTAGACTGTGATGCCAAACATTTTTGCTACACTATACATAAAGAAAAACAAGTGAACAAAATTAAATAAATTTCAATATTTAACAAAGTTATTTGTAAAAATGTTCATTGTGTACAAAATCTCTATGGGGTACGAATGAAGCATGAATATATGGAAGCTAAACAGTAGATATATAGAGCACTTTTAATAGGACAAGAATCAGGTTGACTGAGAAAACAGATGCAAGAGACTAGAGGAAAGGAATGTTAGAAGGTAAATGTTTGAGATCTAAGAGTAAGGACCAGAAAGTTAATTGGAAATGTGGCCATATGGAAAGGTGGGTGGTGATGTCTGTTGATGACTGAAATGTAGGAAGAAGAAAAGAATTATGAATTCCAAGTGACTGAAATACTAAATCCTACAACAATAAAGAATGGGAAGACCCTATATAGCTTGCTGCAATGAAGTTGTATTTTCAGGAGGTGGATTAACTATAGGTGTCAAAACAATGGCATTGATCGTCTTATTTGATGTGCTTTTTCAGTGACATTTTGAAATCCAAGAGGGTAGTATTTGATATGATATTTTGTGGTAATTTGGTCTGACAGACATTATGCACTGGCAGCTAATAGATGAATAATAAATAATTTTATTTACATTTGGATTTTGATCTGCTCACTATATTTAAAAAGGACTTTTGATCATTTATGAATAGGTTACAAGATCAGGGTCTTAATGTCCATATTAACAACAGCTGACAGTAGATCAGTCATCTAAAATGCATAAAATATTTATACCAGTACCTTACAGACATATTATTTCAGGGTTGAGTCACTGACCAATCATCTTTCTGTTTAGAACAATGTTAGATTTAGAGTAAGAGATTCAGCTTAGTTTTGAGAGCTTATGGAACATGTTTACATTGATTCTTTTGTTTATTCATGCACTCTAGTTATAGAAAAACCTATACACCTCAATTTCTCATGACACTGGTAAAGCATATGACAGGGTGCCTAGAGAGGAGTTGTGGTATTGTATGAGGAAGTCGGAAGTGTCAGAGAAGTATGTAACAGTGGTACAGGATATATATGAGGGTAGTGTGACAGCGGTGAGGTCTGCGGTGGGAGTGACGGATGCATTTAAGGTGGAGGTGGGATTACATCAAGGATCAGCTCTGAGCCCTTTATTTGCAATGGTGATGGACAGGTTGACAGACAAGGTCAGACAGGAGTCCCCGTGGACTATGATGTTTGCAGATGACATTGTAATCTGTAGTGAGAGTAGGGAACAGGTGGAGGAGACCCTGGAGAGATGAAGATATGCTCTAGAGAGAAGAGGAATGAAGGTCAGCAGGACTAAGACAGAATATATGTGTGTGAATGAGAGGGAGGATAGAGGAATGGTGAGGATGCAAGGAGTAGAGGTGGCGAAGGTGGATGAATTTAAATACTTGGGATCAATAGTTCAAAGTAATGGTGGGTGTGGAAGAGAGGTGAAGAAGAGAGTACAGGCAGGATGGATTGGGTGGAGAAGAGTGTCAGGAGTGATTTGTGACAGACGAGTACAAGTAAGAGTGAAAGGGAAGGGTCTACAAGAGGGTAGTGAGACCAGCTGTGTTATATGGGTTGGAGACAGCGGCATTGACAAAAAGGCAGGAGTTAAAGCTGGATGTGGCAGAGTTAAAGATGTTAGATTTGCATTGGGTGTGATGAGGGTGGACAAGATTAGGAATAAGTATATTAGAGGGTCAGCCCAGGTTGGAAGATTTGTAGACAAAGCCAGAGAGGCAAGATTACATTGGTTTGGACATGTGCTAAGGAGGGATGCTGAGTATATTGGGAAAAAGAAGCTAAGGATGAAGCTACCAGGTAACCGGAAAAGAGGAAGGCCTAAGATAAGGTTTATGGATGTGGTGAGAGAGGACATGCAGGTGGTTGGTGTGGCAGAGCAAGATGCAGAGGACAGGAAGAAATGGAAACAGATGATCCGGTGTGGCGACCCCTGACGGGAACAGCCGAAAAATGATGACTGGTATTGGGGCCATCAAATACTGGCTTTCCATTCCTGGTCTAAACAATGATGAATTCAATCTCTTACAAATGGTTCTTCAGAAAAATGTATTTTATTTTATTTTATTTATTTATTTTGCAATTGAGAGGCATTGCAATGGCAGCTACTTTTGCCTCCATGTATGCCAACTTTTACGTGGGCCATGTAGAAGTCCATCTAATATATAATGCTTCTAACAGTGTTTTTTGTTCTATATTCAGATGTGATGTCAGTTTCTCAATGATTGTTGGCTCTTGTGGGTTGGTGATTAAGATGGTTTGGACAACGTTGTTTATTCAAGTGATCGTTGGTTTGGGTTGAAATTAACTGTTTCTGTGTCATTTGAAGACTGGAGTGTTTTAGATATTTCTATATCCAGATTTGATGATGGGTTTGTCAGGCTTGTTTGTCAAGGAAGCCATTTGCAAAGAATATGTTACTAGTCTATGATAGCTGTCATTGTAGATCCATCATTCAGAATATTCCTTACTCAAAATTCTAGATGTACCTATGGGTTGGAAAATCATTTCATTCATAGGTGTTATCACCCCAGGAAGATTAGGGAAACAAAAATCAGGACCATGAGCTTCTACATTAGCCTCTGTTTGTGTGATAGGCACAAAATTAGTCTTCCGAATTTCGTACTAAAACTGGTACTAATTAAGATCAAATGTTTGCTCAAAAATGTTGGCCGATTATGACAGCTGTTAGTGAGGTATAATGTTTTATTTGATCAGTGTTTTAATTACAAAAATTATTGTACATTGGGGCAGCTTTTCTCCGTTTTTTAGAAAAACACATGCATTCAGGGGGCATAGACTTTTAGGAGACCCTTCTGTTTTATTTTTGGCGTCTTGTTCTGTGTGTCTTTATGTGAGAAAAAAAAATCTTCAGCTGTTAACCCAAGCAACATATTTTTTTGCCAGTTAATTCACTTTTATTGTCTATCTTGCAACTTGTGTTTGTGATGTACTTTATGTAGGTCAAACTCTGTACCAACATCACCACATAAAAAATGAATGTTGAGCATAATGCTACTATTTTAACAATTGGTAAAGTATCATCTAATGTCACTAGCATAAATGTATGAAAATGTGTTCTGGATAAACAGAGAAAATGATGATTTTTATTTCTGGGGCATTAAGCAAACCTGGACAAAGGGAAGTGTTTTGGATTGTTAGAATATTTGTTGTTAAACTTTCATGTAATTTTGTTGTCTATAATGAAAGTGGTGGTCATGTGATTTTGGTGGAAGACCTTGCCTCAAGATGATTATCACTGTTTAAGTGACACCCAGACCCCATGTGCAAGATGGGAAAAGGGGGTTGAGGATGGATGGATGGATTTATTATGTGCAGAAGCAGCTCCGGTGTGAGTGAAACCTAGTTTGCATTCTCTTTTGGTGTAGATACATATTCGGTAACGCCTGTGATTTTTTTCAGATCTTGTGCTGTTTACTTTTGATTTCTTACATATACAAGCTGGCATTGAATTTCTCAACTGTCCCTGATTATGCTTCATATTTTGGTATGTTGTAAATTTTGTGATGTTCTGGCAAATCAGCGAGGACTGCATTCACTGAACATGCCAGACGTTTGATTTTCAGACTAAACAGCCTTTAGAAAAAAGCATGATAATGCAAAGTCTGCTATTTTAGCAAGTTTCTAACAGATATAACAGCCACAACTGTCACTGATTTAGGTTCTTTGTCCACCATTATTATTACCTTTTTCATTACATCTTGAGCTGGGAGGTTGAGTGGCATACGAAGGGGGATTGCAGTTGATTGCATGTTGTAGTCTGACAGCAGTGAACCAAGAAGATAAATTCCTGTGTGGCAGTTCATAGGTTCATACTAGGCTATCTGCCCTAGGGCATTTATAAGCCTAGCCAGAGTGTGTTTGGCTTTCGCCACCCATTTTAAATTAATTTTGCTATGCCCTTTTTCGAGGTTAGTATACTGTGCTTCTGTCTAACAGTTTCACAGAAGTGATACCCGGGGTAAACCTACGATCTCCCATCCACTCATCAAGATTCCTCTTGAAGAGAGTCAATGAAGGACACTGCCTAACCTGGAATGGGATTTTATTCCACAGTGAAGGAAGCCTCTGGGTTATGAATCTGTCCCTCCAGCATGTCCTTTTTATTTCAGTGCTGAGGTTCAAGTCTCTCGAGCGCGTAGCTCGATGGGATTTGGATTTTCTGAGGTGCAGCATGTCCATTAATTCCGGGTTGGACATGGCTTTATACGTCAGGCACAGATCACCTCTGCGCAGGCGGTATGCCACTGAGTAGAGCTGGAGTTTCTTTAACCGGGCAGCATATGGCATCTGTTTGAGCCCTTTGATCCTCTTGGTGAGGTACTTTTGGGGTCTTTCCAGTTGCTGCAGGTGTCTGGTAAGGTACATCCCAAAAGGGGCATTGTACTTAATTATGGGCCTGATGAGGGATGAGTAAAGAGGCACGATGACCTCCCCTGATCTAGATGTGAATCCCTTCATGATTAGGTGGGCTATATAAAATGTTTTTCTAACCACTTTGGCCACGTGGTTGTCAAATGAGAGATTGCTATCAACTTGGGTCCCCAGGTCCCTAATTACTTTTTCTGTACTTAATGGATTACCACCTATGTGGTAATTTGTGGGCACTTTGCTTTTGCCAAAGGGGATGACTATACACTTTTTGGTGTTTAGTTTGAGGCCATGGCTCTGGCACCAGTTGTCTCTTTCTATGAGGCCCCTTTGGAGGATGCTTGCATCGGCTAGAGAGTCGATTATGGCGCCCAGTTTGCAGTCATCTGCGAACTTGGTCAGCCACAGTCCTTCCATGTTGGCCTGTACCTCAGAGAAATATATACCGAACAAGAGAGGTCCCGACGCCACTTGTAACTGGTTTGGAGTCTGACATAGCTCCAGCAATTCTAACCATGTGGGTTCTGTCCTTGAGCCAGTTTGCAACCCATCTAGTGACATAGGGGTTTATATTTAAGCTGGTGAGCTTATCTATAATGCCCGAGTGGGGTATTGTATCGAAGGCTTTTGCGAGGTCCAGGTAGGCTGTGTGGACCACCTTCCCCTCGTCAATGGCCTTGGTGACTGTTTCAAAGAAATCAACCAGGTTTAAGAGGCAGGATCTGCCCTTAACAAAGCCGAACTGGGTAGGATCCAGTGTCTGTAGGTCCCCAATATCTTTATTTATGAGGTCCATGATGATCCTTTCCATAGCTTTGCAGACCAAGCTAGTCAGGCTTATGGGGCGATAGTTTCCAGGATCCGTTGAGGCACCACCTTTGTGGAGAGGGACCAATGTTGCTGTACGCCACTCTTTGGGTACATATCCTGTAGTAAGGCTGAGACTGAACACTAGTTTTATGTTTGGGTTTAGCTCTTCTTGGAGTTCATGTAGGACGCAGCCCGGGACACTGTCTGGTCCCATTGATGCTATGTTTTTTGCTTTGAGGAGGGCAGCTCTTACCTGAGCATCTGAGATGTCAAGGGGGCTGTACTCTGCTGGGATAGATATTTGCCCTTTTAGTGGGGGGGGGAGAAGTTTGTGCTGAACCTGTCAGCTAGGATGTTGGCAATGTCTGTGGGTTCGGTGTATTTTTTGTCATTTTGGACTAATTCTGAGCATATCTGGGAATTCCCACCCAGGTTCCTAACATAACTAAAGAAAGCCTTGTGATTATCCTTAGTGTCCTGTGCAATTTTTCTCTCAAAGCTGGCCTTAGACGATTTTATGAGTGTCTGTAATTTTTTGTTAATACTGATCAGAGATGCCTTCCCTTTTTGGGATTTTGCTCTATCATGTAGTAGCTTCCTCCTTCTATTGTATAGTTTGTTTATGGCTGGGGTCCACCAGACAGGACGTCTGCCTTTGGAGGATTGGGTCTTGGTTTTATTTGGGATTGCATGATCCATGCATTCCTGAAGGTGTTCATAGAATGCGTTTATAAAGGATTCTGCGGTCTGGGCCGTATTTTCCACAGGCCCGGGGGCTTTGAAGGATTCCACCTCTGTTCTGAGGAGTGTGAAATTTACTTTAGAGAAGTTTTTCACTGTGGTTTTCAGGGCAGGGGTGGAGTCAGGATGTCAATATCCAGTAAGATTAGTTTATGGTCTGATCTTACCAGTGAGGGATACACTTCTGGTCTGGAGCATAGAGTCCCCATGTTGGTGATGATCAGGTCCAGTATGTTTCCCCTCTTGCGGGAGTGGTAACAAGTTGTTCCATAGCATTTGAGTTTATAAATTCTAGGAACCTTTGGGCTAGGGTGTTGGAGCTAGAGTAATGCTCCCAGTCTATGTTTTGGTAGTTGAAGTCGCCCAATATAATGGTGTCTGGAGAGACCTTCATATTTTCCAGTGTTCTCAGGAAGGCCGAGTGGGGTTCCTGGGTTTGGGAGGGTGGTCTGTAGCAGGTTATAAACTGGAAGGCAGTTTTACCCACTGTTAGTTGCACATGGATAGTCTCTGATGCTTCGTGCTGTGCCACTAACCTGGAGGTGTGGGTATCTTTGACGAATATTGATACTCCCCCTCCTTTTGTGGTTCGGTCCAAGTTTTGGGGCCGAAAAGCATGGTATGAGGTATAACCTGGTAGTGCTGGGGTGCTCTCGGGAGCCTTGAGCCAGGTTTCTGTTACTGCACAGATATTGATGTTCTCCATGCTAAGGAGAGTTTTGAGTGTGTGCATCTTGAGGTTTAGACTTCTGGCGTTGAGTAGCATTACTCTTAGTTTCTTATCCCTTGTGATACCTATGGAGGTGGGTTTGTCTTTTGAGCCTTGCCTAAAAAAGGCACTATGGGGGTAGCAAGAGCATTTGCCAATATCCGAAAGCCCAGGGGTGACAGGTGCAAGCCGTCCCTAGCGAAGCATTGTGGCTTGTCGAGCATGTCATCCCAGGCTGACAGGCATTGGATCCCCTTTGAATGACACCAATACTTAAGCCAATTGTTGAAATTGATCATCTTGTCTTCATATTGTGGCATCATTCTTGGTGAGTGTAAGATGCTAATCAAGGTCAGGGTCATACCGGCCTGGGCTACATGCTCAGAGAGCTCCTCTATGTCTCTTTTCATGTAGTCCAGGGAGGTACGTCTCAGGTCATTCACACCAGCATGGACAATGACTGAGTCATATCTGTACTTGCCTTGGAGTGACCTGAGTGCTTGTGTTATGTAGCGGATCCTAGCACCCAACAGGCAGCTCACCGTGACCTTCTTGTTCAGCCTGGTGAGCGGGACGTCAGTGTGCCTGACGATAGAGTCACCTATTACAAGTGTATCAGGTGTGTTGTTTAGCCTTAAGGGTTGTGACTGTTCGGCACACTGGCTTTGTGAGCTATGTGTTGCACGTGTTTTGTTTTGGGATAGCGGTTGCTTGGGTGTCTGCTTTGGAGGTCTCTGCTGCTTAGGCAGATTTTTATTTAGAGCCTCCGAGTATGTTTTTGTGTTTCTGTCATGGTAGGTCTATGTGAGACTGGAATTGTAGTGAGTGTGGTTTCCTTCTCCTCCTGACTGGTTTCGCCAGTACTGAGTTGAGAGAGCTTAGCCTCCAGTATGGCTATATGGTTGCATCTCTCACATGTGTTGGAATTTGTTGGGAGGAGGAGAGGGTTGTCTGTGTACATGATGCAGTTGTAACATTGCCTCAAGATTCCCAGATTCACCAGCTGGACCGGAGAGGAGATTGACAACTGACCTTTGGACAATAGTATTGGGAATTCCTTTATAATTGAAAAAAAAAGGGCCAATGGGGAATGAGGTACTCAAGGGGAGTTTGTGAGGGTGTAGTGCTTTTAATATTTTAGTGCTGACTTATATAATTGCTTTAGTGCCAGGTAACTTAAATGCAATGTGTTACAGGTAACTTAAATGCAAAAATGACAAACAGTAACTTTCTTTCAAGAGAAATAAGTACAGTAAGCAATGCAGATATCACTAGGGATCCACAGAAGCGCTGAAAAGCCGCATTTTAGGTGGAATTAGCATTTCAGGGAAATAACAAGCAAACAAACAAGCATACAAATAAAGCTAGATCCAGCAGGCCTGGATCTAGTCTATGCTACAGCAAACACGGTGTACCAATTTCAGTAAGAAACAGTTCAAATATGCAGGCACTATAAGCCTTAAACCAGAAATTCCCAGCTCAGAAGGGCAGAGTCCAGCCTCTCCTCCCACAAGAGTGCAGACCACGAACCTTCTTAATGTAAAATAACTGGCCTGAAGCCCAAGTGCTTAAACCAGAACTAATACACTTTTAGAATACCAGACACTGAGCCCTCAATCAGCAGTTCCCAAATTAGAAGGAGGTAAGCTACCTGTCCTGCCACCACAGTGCAGACCACAAACCTTCCTAATGTAAAACAACTGGTCTGAAGCCCAAGTGCTTAATCCAAAAGACTTAAAATGATAGCTACACTTTAATCAAGTTACTACCAAGCAGTAATAAATACAATTGAATACTTTAAAGAATGCCGTTATACAAACAAAGCTAGATTTAGCAGGCCTGGATCTAGTCTATGCTACAGCAAACAAGGTGTACCAATTTCAGTAAGAAGCAGTTTAAATATGCAGGCACTATAAGCCTTTAACCAGAAATTCCCAGCTTGAAGGGCAGAGTCCAGCCTCTCCTCCCACAAGAGTGCAGACCACAAACCCTTTTAATGTAAAATAACTGGCCTGAAGCCCAAGTGCTTAAAACAGAATTAATACACTTTTAGAATAACAGACACTGAGCCCTCAATCAGCAGTTCCCAACTTAGAAGGATGTAAGCTACCTGTCCTGCCACTACAGTGCAGACCACAAACCTTCCTAATGTAAAACAACTGGTCTGAAGCCCAAGTGCTTAAACTAAAAGGCTTAGAATGAGTTACACCAAGCAGTAATAAATACAATTGAGTACTTTTAAGATGACGCAAAAGCAAAATAAAGTAGGAAGAAACACAAATACAGTAAAAGCAGATATATATATATATATATATATATATATATATATATATATATATATATATTTTTTTTTTTTTTTTTTTTGAGTGAGCAAATGAGATGGGCCCATGAGTTACAGGACAGAAACAAGTGCAAATGCAGGCCTTCAAATCAGAAAGTTGAGAGAGATGGAAGACCACCCAAACGGCCAATAACTACAAATTCTGGGCCAGAACCACTCCTTATGTGGTAGACAGGTTACCTAGTGCTTACCACTCCCACCCCCACTGATAAGCTAGAAGGCTTCCCTCCAACACAGAAAGGCTTGGGGGCTCAGAAGCTTACAAATAGTCCTGGATACAGCAAATCGGTATCTGGAACACTAATTACAGGAAAGGTAGAAAACAGGCTTACAATTTTTTTTTTTGAAAAGTAGCAAAAACAGTAGTAAAAACAATTCACATGCAGTGCAAGCTGGCACAATTGAGTATGTAGCAATATTAGTCCACACACAGTTTGAAAAAATGTAATTAAATTAAAAAGGACTAAAAGCAAATGCAGAAAGGGTTTATTAGGTAGAATGCGGTAAAGAGATGGGACTGGGGGAGTGTCCTAGATCAAATCTACAGTGGGGCGGGCACTGCAAAAGCCACCAAATTTAAACTACAACCAAGAGCAGGGGGGGGGGGAGTGGGGAAAAGTTTCAACAGAGATGTGAGGAATCAGAGTGCAAATTATAAAACCAAAAAAATATATACTGATCTCTGTATATTTGCAGAACACTAAGACAACAGATGTCTAAGCAACAATTTAGCTCTATAATACAGAATAATACAGAAAAATATACTCAGCTCTATATATTTGCAGATAGTCTTGTAAGGCTGTCTCTCAACACACGGGTTCCACTTTAAATGCAGTTATTATTTATATATTTTATTCATTCATTTAATTGCAGTCAGTCTTCTGAGATGTACTGTCAGCCATACAAATATAGATTATTACATATGTGTGTGTGTGATGGGGGTAAAACAATTACTGTTGCCATTTATTATTTTATTATTGTATGTTATATCTGAGATGCTCACAGTCAAAGTTGGCTTTAACTGCTTAGAACAAGGGCTGTCTGTGAATGAAAGTGATTGGTACTGTTCTCACTTGTTGAAGTTAAGCAAGCATTCTGCTTTGCAATTAGAAATCTGAGGTGTGTATAGTCAATAAAAATGGATGTAATTAATGATTACGGGGACTCTGTGATAAAAGTGTGTGTGTGTGTGTGATTACAGTGTATGTAAAAGTAGCACATTGCCCATGATTTATTTTCACATTCGGACATCAGCATTGTATTTAATAAGAGGCTGCTAGTGATGACCTGGGCAGGATGTGTGTGACAGCAGCTAATCACTGGTACAGTGGTACAGCAAGCAATGTGACCATCTAACAGTTCTCTAGTTGAGTTTTTCTGCTGTGAATCCTTCTACACATACTTGCTGTTTCTGTGTGGGTTGTGAATCCTTATACACATAATTGCTGTCTCTGTGTGGGGTTTGTCCATGTGCTTTTATTTCTTCTCCTAGAACCTCAGCTGTATAATGCATGTCTCTAGCCATTTATGCATTTACTTTTATCCCAATGTAATGACAATGTTTAGAGGGTAGAAAGGCTGGCAGTATTCCCAGATAAGGTTTATACATCCTTTAAAAAATATTTTCTCTTGTCACTTTATTGTGTAACTACTATTTTTTGTTAGCTTTGAATATTAAGCTTTCATTGAAAGAAAAACATGTCTTTCCTTACTCGTGAATTTTTACTCCAGTCATTATTAGATCAAAAGGTTATAAGCAGTTCTTAAAATGCACCTCAGGGCAATCAGAATCCTATGACTTCTAGGGCATAGTGGCCCTGGACTCCTGGCTTAATACAGTTACTTCCTTCAAACTTGAGTCCTGGCCAGTCAGTGTGTGTTAAAAGGATGGGGGATCTCAAATATAAGACAGTGTGAGAAAACAAGAAAGAAGTAATCTAACTGGATGGTGTGAGGCCATAAGGGGAAAACAGGAGAGGGGCTGTGGGGAGGTACAGGGGAGACTAGTGAACAACAGGGGGACCACATGGAGTCCTTTGTCTAGGGCTCCATTTCACCTAATGTTGGCCTTGTTGATTGCAGTTTGACATCTGAGATGTATATAGCCAATAAAGTAGATATAATGAGTGAATATACACTAAAGCAATCTGTGAACGAGTCAATAATCTATTATATGATCACAGGTAATGGTCACTGACTTGTCATTCCAATTACCCCCACTTGTTCAGTTGCTTTCTGCAGCCCCCATTGCTTTGACATCACCAGCCACCACTGCAGCTGTGTTATGTTTTGTGTCTAATTCTTCCACATGATAAAGGAAGGAGAGCAACTGATCTTGGTTAATGCTGAGGTATATTTGTTGGGGAAACCTGTGGGATTTGCTGTTGACAGGGGGTAAAAAATTTGTAGAGTGGAGCAGATTACAGCATTTGAGTTGTGCTGAAAAAACATTCTTTTGGATTTATTTTTGTGTTTGCCAATTCACAGTCATTTGTTCCAGAGTAGCAAAAATCTTTTTGCAGAAATTCTATTAATTCAGTGTTCGAGGCACTGACCATTGTGATAACAATGTATTCATAGGTGTTTACTAGGCTAACAACCACAAGGACCTTTTTAAGCCTAGCCATGCATCCCAAATCTCTGACAAGTTCTGACCCTTGATAAGTGTAACCATGGGCCTTGGAGATGAACCATTTACAGGTTACCTGTTTGCATCAGACACAGGTGCCAAACCAGGGATGAATTTCCGGTTTCCCATCCAATTGTCCAAGTTGCACTTGAATTGGATTAGGGAGGAATTCTTCTTTACATGGATGGGGAGCCTGTTCCATAGACTGGGTAGTCTCTGGGATACATACCTATCTCTCCAGTGGTCCTATTTATATCACAGGCAATGGGTAATTCTGGTACTGTTTGTTTTGTGGATATGCAGGAGGTCCATCAGAGTGGGGTCTGACAATGCCCTTTATGCCAGGAATAGATCTCCCCTCAAAAGCCTGTAGGAGACTGAATACAGGCATAGGGCCTTGAGGCAGTCTGCATAGGAGATATTACTTATACCCTGCACTCTTTTAGTGAGGAATCTCTGTGGATATTCCACTTGTTAGATATGCCTGGTTAGTTACATAACAAAGGTGGGCATTGTACTCAATGATAGGTCTGATGAATGTCGAATACAGTGGAACAATGACTTCCATGGACTTAGATGTCATACCTTTGTTTATAAGTTGTGCAACATAGAATGATTTCCACATCACTGTAGACATGTGATGATCAAAGGCTAGATTACTATGTGTGTCCCTAAGTCCCATACTACTGGGTCAACTCTAAGGGTGTGTTGTCATTATGATAGTTACCAGGGATGGATGACTTCCCAAAGGATACTATTATGCATTTATTGGCATTTAGCTTTAGCCCACGACTCTGACACCAGTTTGTTTGTCTGTGTCAGCCCCTCCTGGAGAACATTTGTGTTGGTGTGAGATTCATTGACAGCTCCTAATTTGCAATTGTCTTCAAATTTAGTCAGCCAGAGACCACTGACATTGGCCTTGACTTCTGAGATGTAAATGCCAAAAAGCAGTGGTCCAAGGACTGTTTCCTGAGGGGACTCCACTTGTGATTGGCCTCTTTGTAGAGGTGGACTCCCCAATTATAACTTCCTGGTTACTGTGAGCCAGTTGGCTATCCACTGGGTGACATATGGGTTTGTACCTAACCTCTTTAGTTTGTCAACAATGCCTGAGTGGGGTATTGCGTCAAATGCTGTGGCCAGGTCAAGGTAGGCTTTGTGAACGATTTTGCCCTCATCCATTGCTTTGGTGACCATCTCAAAGAAGTCCACCAGGTTAAGTAGGCATGATCTGTCCTTTACGAAACCAAACTGTATTGGGTCCAGTGTCGGGAGGCTTACTATATCTCTCTTGATTATCTCCATGATAATTTTTTCCATGGCTTTACATATACGACTAGTGAGACTTATGAGTCTTTTAGTTTCCAGGGTCTGTAGATGGCCCACCTTTGTGCAGAGGGATGACTGTTGCCTTTCTCCATTCATGAGGCATGAAGCCTGTTTGGAGGCTACAGTTAAATAGTAATTCCAGAGGCCCTGATAGGTCGTGTTTCATGCTATTTAGAATGCATCCTGGGATATTGACTGGGCCCATTGATGCAGTGTTCTTGGTCTTAGAGAGGGCATTAAGGACCTTTTCCCTAGTGATAGTAGGAGTTATATTTGATGATATTTCCTGAGGGAAGGTTGGGGGGGGTAAAGTTGGAGCTGAATTTATCAATCAGGAGGCTTGCTATATCTTCTGGCTCAGTATAGGTGGCTCCATTTACAATGAGCTCTGCACACAATTGTGTATTGCCTTTGAAGTTGCGGACATAAAGAATGCTTTGTGGTTGTCCTTGGCCTGGGAGGCCAAACTTACCTCAAATTTGGCTTTGGTAGACTTTATTTGTCCTCTGAGCTGTTTGTTTAATTAGAGTGCTTTAATCCTGCTGGGTGCTCCACCTCCTAATTTTTGCCATGATTTTCTTCCTCCTGTTATACATCCAGTTGATTCTGTGATTCCACCAAGGTGGCTTGTGGTTATTTCTGTACTTCTTCCAGGTGGGTACAGCTGCCTCTATACAGCTATTAACATGCTTGTACGAGGTTTCTTTGACCAGTTCTGCATAGGCAGCAGTGTTCTCAGGGTTTATAGGGGCTTGAAATGTTGCCAGGTTCTCACTTAATAGCAGGAGGTTAGCCTTAGAATATTCCTGGTTTAGCTGGGGGGGGGGGGGGCAGGTTTTACTTTTACTTCTTCAAAGGAGACTATTTTGTGGTCTGACCTTACCAGGGAAGGCATTACAGTAGGGGGTGTGCAGCACTCTCCCATATTAGTGAGGACCAGCTCCAGTATATTTACACCCCTGTTTGGTGTATTGACTATCTGGTCCAGAGAGTTTGTGTTTACAAAATCCAGGAATCTCTCTGCATGTACGTTTGATGTCATATAGGAATCCCAGTTAATAGTGGGGTAATTAAAGTCACCTGTGAATATGGTATTGGGTTCAATGGTTAGTGTTTCTAATAAGTTTAAATATATGGTATGGGTTTCTGGGTCATAGAGGGGGACCTATAGCTTGCAAGGAAGGTGGTATTAGATTTTACCTGTGGTGATTTGAACATGGAGCAGCTCAAATGCATTGTCCTGTTTTGACCAGCCTTGAAGTATATTTATTTTTTATGTAAATAGAGACACCTTCACCTTTAGTCCCTGCCTGTGAAGTAGCTGGTCTGCATGTGTGGAAGGCATTATAACCCTGCACTGTTGGTGCGCTGTCTGCAGCTTTAAACCACATCTCTGAGACCACACAGTTTCATAGTTTAGTACTAGGCTATCTGCCCTGGGGCATTTGCAAGCCTAGCCATAGTGATGTGGCTTTCGCCACCCCATGAAATGGTACAAAAATGCACAGAATAGATTTAGAATACTGTGCCTCTGTCTAGTAGTGACACAGTGAAGGTCCCCTTATATAATAGAATTAGTTTACTGTGCCCCTGTCTAGTAGTGACACAGATGTGACCCCCGGGGTAAACTTACGATCTCCCATTCACTCATCAAGACTTCTCTTGAAGAGAGCTAGTGAGGGGCTCTGCCTAACATGAACTGGGATTCTGTTCCAGAGCATGGGAAGCCTCTGGGTTATGAATCTATCCCTCCAGCATGTCCTATTCATACTTGTGCCGAGGTTTAAGTCTTTAGCTCTCGTGGTTCTGATGGATTTGGATTTTTTGAGGTGGAGCATGTCCATCAGTTCCTGATTGGACATGGCCTTGTACGTCAGGCACAGATCACCTCTGAGCAGGCGGTATGCTACTGAATAGAGCTGGAGTTTCTTTAGTCTGGCAGAATAAGACATATGTTGGAGACCCTTGATCCTCTTGGTGAGGTACTTTTGTGGTCTCTCCAGCTGTTGCAAATGCCGGGTGAGGTACATACCAAATGGGGCATTGTACTCAATCATGGGTCTGATGAGGGAGGAGTATAGGGGTACAATGACATCCTTGGATCAGGATGTGAATCCCTTCATGATAAGGTGTGCAAGGTAGAATGTCTTTCTAACCACTTTGGCAACGTGGGTGTCAAATGAGAGGTCGCTGTCGACTTGGGTCCCTAGGTCTCTGATTACTTTTTCCGTACTCAGAGGGTTGCTGTGTATGTGATAATTTGTGGGTACTTTGTTTTTCCCAAAGGGGATGACTATACATTTTTTGGCATTTAGTTTAAGGCCATGACTCCGGCACCAGCTGTCCATTTCTGTGAGGCCTTTTTGTAGGAAGTATGTGTCCGCTGGTGTATCGACTATGGTGCCTAGTTTGCAGTCATCTGCGAACTTTGTCAGCCACAATCCTCCCATGTTTGCTTTAACATCTGAGAAATAAATGCCGAACAAGAGGGGTCCCAGGACATATCCCTGTGGGACACCACTTGTGACTGGCTTTGAGTCTGACATTGCTCCAGCAATTTTAACTTTATGGGTTCTGTCCTTTAGCCAGTTTGCAACCCATCTAGTGACATAAGGGTTTACATTTAAGCTGTTGAGCTTATCTATGATGCCTGAGTGGGGTATTATGTCGAAGGCCTTAGCCAAGTCCAGGTATATTGACTGCTTTGCCCTCATCAATGGCTCTGGTGACTGTTTCGAAAAAGTCAACCAGGTTCAAAAGGCAGGATCTGCCCTTTACAAAGCTGAACTGGGTGGGATCAAGTGTCTGTAGGTCCCCAATGTCTCTGTTTATGAGTTGCATAATGATTCTTTCCATAGCTTTGCAGACCAGGCTGGTTAAGCTTATGGGGCGGTAGTTCCCAGGGTCTGTAGAGCTACCCCCTTTGTGGAGTGGGACCACTGTTGCTGTATGCCAGTGTTCAGATACATATCCTGTAGTAAGGCTAAGGTTAAATAGCATTTTTATATGTGGGTTTAGCTCCTCTTGGAGTTCACGTAGCACGCAACCCGGGATACCGTCAGGTCCCATTGATGCTGTGTTTGTAGCTTTGCTGAGGGTGGCTCTCACCTGGACATCTGAGATGACAGGGAGATTACATTCAGCTGGGATAAGTATTTCTTCTTTTGGGGGTGAGGGAGAGGAGAAATTTGCACTGAACCTGTCAGCCAGAATATTGGCAATATCTGTGGGTTCAGTGTATTTTTTGTTTTTGTGAACTAACACTGAGCATATATGAGGGTTTCTGCCCAGGTTTCTAACATAGCTGAAGAAGGCTTTGTGATTATCTTTAGTGTCCTTAGCGATTTTTCTCTCAAAGTTGGCCTTGGATGTTTTTATGAGAGAATGTAGTTTTCTGCTAGTGTTGATCAGAGATGTCTTCCCTTTATGGGATTTTGCTCTGTCATGCAGTAGCTTCCTTCTTTTGTTATACAGTTTGTTAATGGCTGAGGTCCACCAGACAGGATGCTTGCCTTTGGTGGAGAGGGACTTGGATTTATTTGGGATTGCATGATCCATGCATTCTTGGAGATGTCCATAGAAAGCATTTGTGAAGGATTCAGCATTGTGGGATGTGGTATCCACTGGCCCAGTGGGCTTAAAGGATACCATTTCAGTCTTAAGAAGAGTGAAGTCTGCTTTTGAGAAGTTTTTCACTGTGGTCTTTTGTGCTGGGGGTGGAGGTGGGATATGTATATCCAGGGTGATTAGTTTGTGGTCAGATCTCACTAGTGAGGGGTATACCTCTGGTGTGGAGCATTTTGTCCCCATGTTTGTGATGATCAGGTCTAGTATATTATCTCCCCTAGTGGGAGAGGTGACTAGTTGTTCCAGTGCATTTGAATTTATGAATTCCAGGAACCTTTGGGCTAGGGTGTTAGGGCTAGAATAATGTACCCAATCTATGTTAGGGTAGTTGAAGTCTCCCAGTATGATGGAATTTTGTGATACATTCATATCCTCCAATGTCTTCAGGAAGGCTGAGTGGGGTTCCTGAGATTGGGAGGGTGGTCTGTAACATGCTACCAGTTGTATAGCAGTTTTGCCTATGGTTAGTTGCACCTGTATGGTCTCCGATGCTTCATGTGTTGCTACTAACCTGGAGGTGTGGATCTCCTTGATGAATATGGACACACCCCCTCCCTTTGTGGTTCGGCCCGGGTTTTGGGGCCGAAAAGCATGATACGAGGTATAACCTGGTAGTGCTGGGGTGCTCAAAGGAGCCTTGAACCAGGTTTCAGTTACTGCACAGGCGTCGATGTTCTCCATACTGAGGAGTGCATCGAGTGCCTGCATCTTGAGATTTAGACTTCTGGTGTTGAGCAGCATTACCCTTAGTTTGACATTGCCAATTAGACATTGGCATTTTCTAGGATAAAGAGAGCTTCCAGGGAGTGGAGTTTTTTCGTTTAGGCTCCTAGCATTGAGCAGTAATGCCTTTAGATTTTCTTGGTTTTGGTTTGCTATGTTGGAAGTGCTTTCAGTTTGCCATTGCCTAAAAAAGGCACTATGGGGGAAGACAATGTTTTAGCTAATATTCGAAAGCCTAGAGGGGAGAGGTGCAGACCACCCTGACAAAGCAGCATGGTCTGTTGACCATCTCCTTCCATGCTGACAAATATTGCATCCCGTTAGAATGACACCAGAAACTAAGCCAATTATTAAAGTCAATCATCTTTTGTTCGTATTGTGGCATCATCCTTGGAAGAAGGTAAAATGCTGCTCAATGCTAGGCTCATACCAGCCTGAGACGCATATTCCGAAAGCTCTATGATGAAGCCATTTGTAATGGTGAAAGCACTTAGCAAGTGAATTTGTATGTATTTTGGATTAAACTTTCACCTAGTGCTTTGGACGTGGTTCTTCGTTTTTTTGTTTTCTGTGATGTCTCCCTTCATATAGTCTAGGGAGGTACGTTTCAGGTTATTTACTCCCACATGGACTATGACTGAGTCATATTGGTAATTGTGATCCATTGACCTGAGTGCATGCGTAATGTGGTGGATCCTAGCCCCTGATTAGCAACTGACCATAACTTTCTCCTTATTCAGCCTGGTGAGAGGGACATCAGTAGCTCTCACAATGGAGTCTCCAATGACTAGAATGTTGGATTGTGTGGTGACTTGCCTTATGGGCTTAGAGATAGAGGTTCCATTAGATGTAGCTCTGTGTTGATGTGGTGTTGTTTTGAAAGTGCGTTTGGGGCTGCTGAGGGTATTTCTTATGTGTACTTTGTCTAGGAGGTATTTGTGATTTAGGAAGGTTACATGTAAGTGCCTCATTATATGTGGCTCTATATGCCTGCTTTGAATTGTGTGATGGGTGCAACATGTGTACTACTGACAACTTTATTGACATTAGGAGTAGTTTTATATGAGAGCTTTGCCTCCAGTGACTGTGTGTAAATACATCTCTCACATACCATATCAGTTTGAGAATTAACTGGTTGTCAGTAAACCTTGAGGCAATTTCTACATTGCCTCAGGATGCCCATATCCACCAAGCCAGTAACGGAGGCAGTAGGAAAGTTCATATCCATGACAATATACCATTTTTTATTGATTAGACTGTTGGAGTGAGAATATTGGTCACTGCCAGGAGTATCTGGTTTGCAACTATGTGGACAGTGCTTGTCGCTGCAAACTAGTTGTCCTGTGTGTAACTAGATATTGGAGAAATTTCAACTGTGCTTTTACGGGAAAAATGTCACTCAAGGTGTCTAAGTCTGTACACAGCACTGCCAAACACTTGAGGGGAAACTAATATGTAGACCCTGAAAATTTAAGGATGAAGTATTTAGGCAGAAATTCTGAAGTTAGTAAGAAATCAAGCAGTACTTAAGTAGCAGCTTGTCAAGAATGATGAAAAGAGGGGAGTCAGATGAATGGTTACTGCCTGGCTACTACTAATGCTGGTCTCACCACAGCTTCACTCTGTTGGAATACAATACTCCTTTGCTTCTTCTCTCACCAGTAGCAAAATGTTAGCACCAATCCCAAGGAGAGAAGCAGGCCACAGCCTGTTTGGTGATCCGCAGTCTTGTCCCAAATGATGCAAGGGTCTGTAGGCTTGTAGCTTTTTCCTGGTAGATGCCTCGAATACAACCAAACCAATCAGGTACGTTAAGCATAGACACTCCCTCTCCAACCAGAAAGAGTCAAGAATGAATGCACTCTGCTCCTACTCTCACCTGGATCAGAATATAAGCACAGATTCCAAGCTATTCTGTATGTAGAATGACATTTACGGTGGGTTAGCTCTCAAGGGAGCTCTTTGAATAATAAGAATATGAAGAAACTTGAAACTTAACCTTGGGGAATCCCTAAACTGAGTAGTAGGAGACTGTGTTTCATAGAGTTGGTGTCAGTTGAGAAGGTTCTGTTGCTCAGATATGCCTTAAACCAGGTACACACTTCTCAAATAAATTGCATTTTTGAGCTTATGTAGTAGCACTTAATGGCTGATGCATTCACATGCTCTTGCTAGGTCAATAAACCGAGCATTAGAGTTTTCCTTGCTTGACGTTGTTGCAGATTATATTTGTGAACATAAATGGGTGAGTGGGGGTACTATATCTAGGTCAAAAAGCATGTTGTTTGTAAGTATGTCATATTGTGTAATAAAATGCAGGAGATGTTTAAGGATTTTCTAATTACTTTGGCAAATGGATCAAGGTTGGTTATTGGATGATCATCTTCAGCAATTTTTCTTGAATAGCAGGAATATCTTGGCTAATTTTAGAAATCTGGGGATAGTTTTAATGGTGAGTGACAGATAAGATATATGCATGAGTGGGGCTGCTAGTGAATATTTGTTTCGTTTTAGTATAAGACGATGAATGATGTATAAGCTGATGTTTTAGAAGGAATTTTGTGGAGTTCCTCCTTAACTTTTTTGATGAAGGCCGTAAAGTGAAAGTAAGGTTAATACAGATAGCTGTGTAGTGGTTCAACAGGTGTGGGAAGGGGATGTGGGTAGTTTGATGTGGATTCATTATGTTGTCCTTTCTCTTGTATAATTTTTTTGCTATTGTTAAAGATCTTGTGGCTGGATAGGAATTTTTACTGTATTCCAGAATTATTTGGGGTTACTTAACTATGCCAGTTTTAGCTTTCTACAATAGTCAGATTTAACTTTATTTGATCTGACTCTTGCTGTCTTTTTCAGCTGTTTGTAATGGGAGTGCCATTCAGGGTCATCAGGATTGAATTTCCCAGTCATGGCATACCTTGTTTCTGCCTTTTAGGAGTTGCAAGATTTGAGGGGTTAATCTGGGAATACTGAGATTTAAGCCTTCAGTTTTTAGCATTTTTTAATGGGTACAATTTGTCTTGAATTTGTGTGATGAGAGAAGAGGAGGAGCCCAACAGCAGTTAGCGTTGTCGTCTCACAGCAAGAGGTTCTCCGGTTCAATTATCGGCTGGAGCACCTTCTTTGTGGAGTCTGCATGTCCTCCCCATGGTCAAGTGACATTTAAAGAAATGCAGGTAGGTGTGTGTATGAATGGATGTGCCTTTCTTGAAGGTTAGGTGTCAGGCTGGCACCTCGGCACCGTAAAAATCCACTGCCGATCAGTGGACCGGAGTTCCGCTGTGGCAACCCCTAACCACGAAAAGCCGAAAGATATTCATTTTAGACAAGAGGAGGAGCCCATCACAGAAGAAGTGAGAATAGCACTAAGGAAAATGAAGTTAGGGAAAGCAGTGATTTAGATGAGGTCACAGCAGATACGATAAAGATGTTGGGTGAGATAGGAGAGAAGTGGCTCCTGAGGGTACTCATAGCAGTGTGGAAAGAAAGAAGTATTCCAGATGACTGGATAATAAGCATACTAGTGCTAGTGGTCAAGATCAAAAGGGACATTCACAATTGTGGGCAGTACAGAGATATCAGACTCCTGTCACACTGCATGAAAGTTTTGGGGAGGGTGATAAACAAATACAGAAAGTAGCAGAAAAAAGATGGGAGATGTGCAATTCAGACTTAGATCAGGATGCAGCAGAACTGACCCAATGTTTGCCGAGAGACAGTCGATAAGCTATAGATGATGAAAAAGTCCAACTGGACAGTCCTAGAATTGGAGAAAGAATATGACAAGCTCCGAAAAAAAAGCTTATTTGAACAGTCCTGTGGTTTGAAGTCTGAGAACATTGGTAGAAATAGAGTAAGCTATGTACAAGGAACCAATGACTCTAGTACAAACAGGGTTTGGTCTCACAGAGGGCCTCCCAGTGGGAGTGGGTGTGCATCAGGTTTCAGCTCTGAGCCCACTGTTGTTCATATTGGTAATGGACTACATTAGCAAATGAGTTGGAGGGGACAGATCAACAAAGTTATTGTATGCAGACTATGAGGCATTACTAGTAAGCTCTGAATAAGAACTACAGCAAAGGTTAGGTGAAAGCAATGCAAAAATTAAGGTACATGGGATGAAACTGAGTACAAATATGACTGATGTCATGACGGCAAATGGTGGAACTCAAAAGAAGCTGAGAATTGAAATAGAAGGGAAAATAGTGGAACAGGTAGGAGGGGTGGTTAAGAAAAAGAGAAGTCTGAATGAGGAGGTCAAAGCTAGAGTCAGACGGGCTACAGCCAGTTGACACAGAGTGTCAGGTATAGTATGACAGAAGAATGCCAAAGACACTGAAAAGTAAGGTGTACAAAACAGTGGTGTGACCAGCACTACTGTACGGTACAGAAACCTGGGCAGTAAATGCAGAGCAGTTGGAGCTAGAGGTAATGGAGATTAAATGCCTGAGATGGGTGGTAGGGTGCACACTGTGGGATAGATAAAGAAATAAGGACATAAGCAGAAACCAAAGTAGCACCAGTTGCAGAAAAGGTCAAAGAGAACATATTATGGTGGTTCAGACACATGCAGAAAAGCAGAAAATTATCTGGTGAATAACATTTGGGACAGACAGGAAGAAGGCAAGAGGAAATGAGGGTGTCCAGCAAATAGGTGAATGGATTGTGTGAGAGAAGACCTGTGACAGTCAGGCATGAGTATCAAAGAAGGCAGGAGAGTTGCATTGAAATAGAGAAAGATGGCCACAGCTGACATGACACTCAAGAGTATTAATGAAAATAGAAAGGGCCTCAGATGAACAAGAGAACTTGTAGAATGGTGACCAATCAACATGGTTCAATTGTTCAGATGGGGCTTCTTGTGAGTTCTCTGAGACTGTTATTTCCCCCCTCTCTGGAAATTGTATGACTTCCTTAATGAATTCTCTACCCTACCCACATGGGATTATAATCCCCCCAGTCCTCATGCCGGGACACACCCATTCACCCATGCTTTCTACTTTTAAACAACCAAACTGAGAAATACATTAAGAAAATCTGACACAAATGCCCAGCAGATGTACATGGACTTCTTCCTTGGTTTACTGCATTATGCAAAGATCATGTACTTCCCTCCTTCACCTTCTATATAACCTTTGCCCCCCCCCCCAAATATAGTAGCTGTGCTGTGAAAATAAGCAGTAATAAAATCCATACCTAGGCAACCCAAACCTGAAACATCAGTCCTAACAACCCTAGGCAAAATCTTTGATAAAGTAGTCATTACTAAATGCATAGAATATACTCTAAAATACAGCTTACTTTTGCCACACCAGCAAGGCGTCTGGACTTGCCACAGTACCATGACACCCCTTTTTGCCCGCACTGATATAGTCACATCTTCATGAATGTGGAAAATGGACTTTTTATAGGTGCTATCTTCATTGATCTGGTATATGTCTTTAACTTGGTGGACCATCAGTATCTGTTAGGCTAAGAACACCAAACGCCAGCCCCGTAGTACAAACACAAATAACCAGAAGAAAGACTGCTGGAAACACCAGTCTGAAATAACTACCTTGAGCCCCATGCAGTTCTTTTTATTCTTAAAAACAGATGGAATTAAGCACTTTCATTTTCAAATGAATACAGGCTTCATCAAAATTAAAAAACGAAAACATTAAAGCCACTTGTATACATAAAAGCCTTATCACATGATAATTACTTGAACCAATCATATTAAGGCCACAAACTAAATAATACCCTTTTGAATAATTATGTAAATAAATGAGTAAAAACAGTATGAAAAATGAGCCCTGCATGAACTACTAACATTAGTTCTATACACAGTCCTATCCTACAGGGGTCATAACTTTCTATTGCACATAAATCAAACGTTTTCTTAAAATGTTTTTCTCAGATATGAATTATATAATGTAAACATCATATAAAGTAGTGTGAATAAAATAAACAATTTTTCAATATCTTGAGTAGATATGAAAGATATACATAAGTTAAAGTAACCGTATATAAAAATCTTAAACACATCCAGTTTCCGAGCTCAATACTGTGCACCTAAGATTCTTTTTATGTTTTCCTTTTTATTGTTCTTTTGTCATATGCTGGTCTAATAATTTCTATTGAAATTTACCATGATTGCTAGTTGCAAGTGATGTTATATAATCAACATGGTGCATACAATACTGTAAAGCTTTACTCCACGAATGCTTATGAAGTGTTATGGTGGCTTTTGTTCTGTATTTACTGAGACTTCATACTCCGTATTCCTGCACACTCTTACAACCTCCTCTCATTCTCTCATTTCTTGCCTCCTTACCACCTTTCCTATTCATTTTTTGTCCTTCCTCCCTCCCCCCCACTGCATCCTAACTTGATTCTCAATAGATTATAGGTTTGTCTCATCCTTAATCAGATATCTAAATTACGGTCTCTTAATTTAACCGACGTTCTCTTCCTTATTTATTAGGTTAAGCACCCTCTCAACCTCCCTCATCTCATTGTGGCTCCATGCTCCTCTCAATTAAAAAACCTGTGTGCCATTTTACTGCTCTCATCCACTGGATGCTTGAACCTTCTTCTGGACCCTGCTTCCCTTGCATAATTAATGTATTTGCCTGTAAATTTACCTATTTGCTAATTCATAACTTAAACTAAGCCACAGTGTTATAGTACAGCATTGCCCTTGTACATCACCCAAAACCTCCTTTACAATAGTTGTTACCCCTATCTCTGCATAGACTACCAGCCCACTCTATCTTCCCTGATGTACGTGGCCTATGCTACCTAATCTACCCTCTTTCTCTCCCACCATGGCTCTCTTCTAGTGCTTCCTTCCTCTAGCAATCTCATCCACGCTCCTCTGTCTTTCCTATTACTGATACTATCACTACCCACTTTTTCTCTATTCCTTGCACACTCATAATACTAAATTAAATTCTTTCCTTCCCATCTTTTCACCTACCCTAACTGCTTAACCTGCCTACTTTAGCTATAGTCCCTCTACCTTTGGTCCTCTTCTCTTAACTGGCTTCATCTCTCCGAATATTTCCTTACCTTGCTGATTGTTTTTCTTTTCTTCATGGCCAACTAGGTAAAGGCTTGCTCGCTCCATTCACCCTCGCTGAGCTCGGACTTGCTCCACTCCCCTACTGTACCCCCATTTCCACATACCCCCACATCACTTGCATTTATCCTAACCAAAACTTCACCTACCACTGCTTCTCACCCAATCCCAACCTTCAACCTCACTCACCCCCATCTTACTAATTGCATAATTGATCATCTTACACCCCACCCCTCCTATACTCCACCACACTATCTTCATAATCCTGTTTATCATACAAACAAATCTTACCCTTCACTACCATATGCAACCCTCCATTACAACATGACATTCATCACCAACTTAACAGTACTTGATCTCTCTCTATCATTCCTCTATCTACAATTACTAACATCACCTGAACCATAAGTGAGTATTACAAACCTACTCACATAACTGCCACTCCTCTACCCAAACTCACTTCCTTCTCTGACATAGCACATGATCTATAGATAATAAAAACCACTCTCCCTAATAAGCTAAAAATTCTACCCTTACAGGTAAAAATTATAATAAAGCCAACCTCCACACATGAATATAACACTAAGAAAAAATTGCAACCCACTAATTCCACACACACTTACCCCAACCTAATTCTATGTGATGACATTCACCCTAACCCTGGACCCATTCACTCTTCTTATCACAAGAACCATCATAAATCCCTTAACTTCACCTCCAAAGCATCAAAAATAAAATTCCAGAGCTCCATGCCTGGATTGAACATAATAAGCTTGACAGTGTAGCAGCAACCAAGACTTGGCTAAAACCACATATTAAAAACTTAGAATTCCTTCCATCAGGCTTCTCATGCCTGTGAACAGATAGGCCCAGGAAAAAGGGTGGGAGCATTGCTCTGATATATTGTAATAGTTTTAATATAGTCCCATACAATAAACCCACTCCCACATTTTCTACAGCTGAAATACTAATATCGCACATGAAAATGAATAACAGCAAAATCATCTGCATTATAGTCATATATACGCCCCTGGCAACAATATCACAATACTTGAGGAAATTCTAGCCTGATTATCCAAATACTATAGAGAATGAAACAATCATACTTGCTGATGTGAATATTAACTGGTTAGACATCATACATCATCACCCAACAAACAGTATTGACCATACCCAACTTATTTCTACCATAACTAGGAACCAAAAGAAACTGGACTGAAAACGAAGGGCACCACACAATAGACTCCTTTATGTGGTGCCCTTCGTTTTCAGTCCAGTTTCTTTTGGGTTTTTTTGCTGGACTTTGCTCCTTCTTTTGGTTTCTACCAGGTGCCCTTTGTTTTCAGTCCAGTTCCTTTTTGTTTTGTTTTTTTTGCTGGACTTTGCTCCTTTTTTGGTTTCTACCATAACTAGGCCCAACAAAAATAACAGCTTAGTATTGGACTGGGTCCTTGTCTCTGACCCTAGCAAAATCTCCTCCACAGGTACTCTACCTAACGACTTTAGTGATCACTTACCTGCATACATAATTCATAAATCAATCCCGGTGCATAACACACACCACTATAAGCAAACTAGAGATCCATCTCACTTTTGCCCAAATACCTTTAACAACACTCTATGAAATATCAACTGGCACCCACTTAAAGTCCTACTGCTGAATAATGCTGTTGAATTCTTTAACTCAACATTTCTCTGAGTACAAAAAAATCTCACTCCTCTCAGGCATAGGAGATTGAAAGCCAACCAGGCCAGTTGGCCACTAAATCCAGCAAACAACTTATGAAAGCTAGGGACAAGGCCTGGAAATTATGGCACACAAGTAAAAACCCTGCAGACTTCACTCAATAGAAACAACTGCATGATCAAGTAAAGAAACTTGTCATCAAAAACAAACAGGACCACTACATTAGCCTACAAAATGACCATATACAAAATCTTAAAATGTTCTGGAGGACCATAAACTCTCTATTATACCCTGGCAAAAGCAAAAATCCCTCCCCTGATCCAGACAGGGCCCAAGATGAAATAGGCAAACTTTTCAACTCTTTCTTTAAAAACAGCATAGCCAACCTCACCACCAACTTCCCTCAAATCAACCCACCTCCCCCACACCCATTTGCAGCATCAAGACCTAACTTCCATCTCTCACCCATGCCTACCTCCACCATAAAAAAATAAACGTCTGCTTAAACTTAAACCTGGATCTAATGAGGTAGATAACCTAACACTAGAATTTCTCCATATATCAGCAGATGCTATAACCTATCATATCAGTATACGTCTAAGTAGATCCACTCAAGAGTCCTTCATTCCCACCATCTGGAAAAAAGCATTTATCCTCCTTCTCCACAAGGGTGGAAGCAATAACTTCCAACCAATTGCCATCCTCTATCCCATCCCCAAAATTCTGGAAAAATGTATACATAGCCAACTACTTAGCTACTTTCTACACCATAACATCCTCTCTTCCAAACCCAACATGGCTTTAGGCCTACTTATAGCACCACCATCACTCTTTTATATCCTTACTGGGCACAGTCAACCATGCTAGAGACTCAGGAAACCTTATCTCCTCACTATTTCTTGACCTTTCCAAGGCCTTCGATATTGTCTCCTATCTGCTTCCCCTGTCCAAACTCTCCAGTCTAGGAATATGTCCCCCTACCCTAAACTGGTTTCCCAACTACCTTACAGCCAGATAACAAGCCACCATTTGGCACCAGTCCTCCTCTCCTTAACATCAATACTGGAGTCCCACAACGGCCACTGCCTTTTAGTGTTTTCATCAATGATTTCCATACTAGTATAGCCCAAGCTACTGTCATCCAATACGCAAATGACTCTACCATCATCTGTACGGCCAAGTCCGCTTTGGAACTACTTACACTCACCCAAAATGCCTTCACCTCCACTGAAACCTGGATGTATAACCATTTAACCCTAAATGCTAATAAAATCAAACTCATGTTATTCACATATAAACACAAATAAAAAAGAACACCAAAAATTAGGCGGCCTTTACAGGCATAAACACTCCCTCACCTATGCAGCAAGAAATATCCCTTGTCTCTTCCTTTCTATTTCCATCCTTGCTCTATGGTGCACCTCTCCTTACTAACATACTATCCTCTCTTTAATCAAACTGAACTCATGCTACAACAAAATTGCAAAACACTCCTCCCACCACTGCTTATCACTCCATCGTCTAAACTGGCTAGAGCTTCCCCAACATCTATCAAACCTGCAACTAACCACAGTTCATGGCTAATATACAAGCCTTCTAGCCATTCTGCCCTCCCCTCTCTGTTCATCATCACTCAAATAGACCTCTGCGATGGGTCAGTCAGATGCTCCTAAATGCAGCAAAACCTAACCTTCCCGCCAGTTAAATGCACTACCCATACACCATCGCCAAACTATGAAATGCTCTCCCTCCATCAATTAGGACTACTAGGAACCCTGAACAGTTAAGACATCATTGAAACAACCCCTAATCTCCCATTGGCTATGTACATGTACCAGCAGTGACCATAATAAAACCCAATATTCTTAGCCTTCCTACTTCTCCAGCTCATCCTCTCCTTCCTCCATATCTCACTTGTTGCTCTGACTCTATATATATATATATATATATATATATATATATATATATATATAGATAGATATATTCAGTGGTTCCAACTTACTAAGTCTTGATATGTGGCTCCCAGCCACACAAAATCTATCTATATATTAGCATTTAGCTACTATATCTTCTGTTTAATCTTGCTTCCATATATATATATATATATATATATATATATATATTCAGTGGTTCCAACTTACTAAGCCTTGATATGTGCCTCCCAGCCACACAAAATCTATCTATATATTAGCATTTAGCTACTATATCTTCTGTTTAATCTTGCTTCCATATAGTTGCTGCTCTAAGCGTATACCTTACTCTGTTACCCTCCATAATTTCCTTTCTACTGCAAGTTCACACACCAATTTTCTGCCATCACTTGTACTCATGTTTGTTTTGCATATTTAAAATCATGTTATTACTTTCTGTAACCTAGCAGTTCTACAACTTGTATACTATCTATTTTATTGTATCACCTATATGTAATGTAGTATTCTGTATCATGGTTGCTTGATTTTGATTTGATTCTGTATCTTTATCGTGTTTGCTTGTTTTTGGAACTTTTCTCCCTGGGCCTCTAGTGAAAATGAGCTCACTCTGGCCCAGTAGACCTCCCGGTAAACAAATGCAGATAAATAAATAAAAAGTAAATAAAACCTGAAATCTCTTGTAGGATAGGACTGTGTATAGAACTAATGTTAGTAGTTCATGCTGGACTCATTTTTCATACTGTTTTTACTTATTTACATCATTCAAAAGGGTATTAGTTCAAGAAGTAATCATGTGATAAAGCTTTTATGGATATTAGTGTCTTTAATGTCTTCCTTTTTTTTTTAAATTCTGATGCAGTCCGTATTCATTTGAGGACAAAAGCACTTAATTCCATCTGTTTTTAAGAATAAAAAGAACTGCATTAACATTCAGGCTCACTGTAGTTAGTTTGGACTGGTGTTTCCAGCAGTCTTTCTTCTGATCATCTATTAAGCTCCCTTTTCTTTGGTGAAATTAGTTAAGACTCTCTTCCATGAGTCAGAAACTTCCTGGACAGAGAACACTTTAAATCCCAAATGAGATCCTCCTTCTCTCCCCCTGGAAACTCTAAAGTAGTACATCAAGGCCATGTCTTGTCCCTACTTTTCTCCTTATTTATTAATCACCCATGTACCTCCCATAGCTCAGTGTGACACGGTGATCCTACAGAGCCAAGCCTTTCCTCTCTGCCATAAAAGTGGTACAAAATCATTTAATCTCTACACTTCTGTACGCTTCACCCATATATACTAACCTAAAGAAAAATAATATTACCAAGCTAGCAAATTCCTATAATTCCATTGCCAGATTTGCCACTGGCAACACCTTTAGAACTCACCACTGTCTGAATCTAAGGCAACTAGGCTGGCCTGAACTTCAAAACCAACTGATACTACCCCAGCTCACCATTGCCCACAAGATTTTCTACCAACCCAACAGTACTCCTATTCCTTCCAATCTCATCCAGCCTTACAAAAATCTGAATTCCTTGCGCTCCTCTAAGAAACTGCTTGCTTGCATAGGCAGGTCTAATAACCTGGCAGGAGACTCTCTTTTTTGTAACACAGTGGGAAAACACTGGAACCTACTGCCCAATGAACTAACATTACTTTCTTCCTTGCCTCTCTTTAAACATAACCTCAAAAAACACCTCCAAACACACTGGTTATGCCCCTGTAGTAAGCCTGACTAACCATTTCCCTTTACTAAGTATAGCTCCCTAAATTTCGAATTCCTACTTTTCTCACTTAAATTACTAACACTCCTAATACTTTTGTTACATACTAATTCCTAGTAAAATAGACTAACTGATACTCCCAAATTTATATGCCAATAAACTCTTTCTAGTAGATTAATTACTCTTAATTAACTAACTTCTTTTTCTATCTGTACAGCATACTTTCTATCTCTAAGCACAAGTCCTTGTTGTATTTTTATTAAAACCTTTTCTGTCAATTTCTACTTTTAATTCTTTAAATTTTAAATTTTTAATTTTTAATGTTGTAATTTCTATAACTGCCGGAGCTTTTCTCCCCGGGCCTCTACTGAAAATGGAAATATATCCAGTTAGACTAGCCCGGTTAACAAATGTAAAATAAAACAAATAAATAAATGATCTTGCCCTTCCTTCTAATGGCTACTCATAAATATCAGATACTATGAAGACAAAAAAATGTCTATGATCTTTGGTACCAGACAATCTTTTACTGTCCCCACTCATGAGCCATTTAACTTGACACCAAACTACTCTTAGAAACAACCACTGGCTTCACATACGTAAGTATCTGGCTTGACCAAGACCTAACCTTACAATATCCTATCTTTTATGCTAAATCAAAAATCAGCTTATTGCTTTTCTGGTCAAAAAAGATCTCCAAATTATTTTCCCTGCTACCAGGGCAGCCATAGTATTGGAATGCTGATGCCTCAGCTATAATGTGACCTCCCAGTCATCACCAGTGCTTCTAAGAAAAATCTTACTTACTTCCAAACCACAACTACAAACTTCTGTAGATTCCTCTCCCTAACCCCTAAAAGACAACAACACTGCAGTGTCCTTCCCCTTTTTTGCCAGCAGATGAAAGACATACTACCTATGACTTACGAGCACAATCCAGTGATACCCCTTCATTACTTACCTTTCAGAATAGACTACACAGCACTGACCATCTTTTCTGAAAACACACAGTCATTTTCTTCACACTATAATGTTACTCTACTCATAATGTCTTCTCTTCATACAGCCTTCTTATCTTATTTGTCCTGCCTTCCTTTTACTCTAAAGCTTTCATTCGCTTCTGATGCAGAGGGTCATAGCCCTGGATGTGATCTGGGTGAGTAGGTTTTGTTTATCAACCCTGCCACTGGAGGCGCCAGGGATGGAGGAAGAGGAAGGAAGGACTGTAACCTATTCACCTCTCTCAGAGGAAGGGATAGGTTGTGGGTGCTTGTTAAGCACATTGTGTGTTTGTGACTCTCTGGAGGTGACTGAGGAAATCATTACCAGTGTTTAAGGATGAGGGTCAAAGTTATTTTCTGGCATTGCCCTTGCAGACGTGAAGAATGACCAGTGCAGTCAGCCCATTACATGCCCCCCTTTGTTTGCACAAACTGAGCAGGAGCAGGGTATATAGGGCTTGAAGAGAAAATTCAAACCACACCAATGGCTCCCTTAATGATCACCCTCTCCTGGCAAACCCTTGCCTTGGTGATAGAGAACAAATGAGACAATTAGCTGTGAAGGTCCTGATGATTGATATGCAGTGGTGGCAGAAACCCACCAAAAATTACTTTTCCCTATCATATATACCATATATAATGCACATTTTCTGTTCAAGCTACCTTTTAGGCCAGTTATCTAACTTGTCTTTTGAGTTTAAATGCTGATAATATTTTGGTTAGAGTGTTGATAGTTTTGCTTTTAAAACATTCTCCACTGTTCATCACTGTACATGCACCCATTTGGAAATATTATACTTGCTCTTGTATATTAGTTGTATTCTCCTGGAATGAGCCTGAAAACAGTTGTTCTACATCAGTTAAATATAAATAATTAATAACTTGGAAATTATATATCTTCTCTTATTACTCTGAACTGGTTTTGTATTTCATTAACGTTTTTTATTGTCTGGAATTTTCTCATCAGATCTCCACTGTAAATGGGCTTTACCCTCTTACTTTATTTTATTCCGTCAGGTATAGTCTGTGGGCAGGGTGTGCTACTGTGCATCTCTATGGTTACTTTTTTACAATATAACCAATAAAGGTACACCTCTTTGCAGGTGATGTTAAAATGTACAACTGAATACACAACTCCATATGTGGGCTAATATGAGACAGGTTATATTTAAGGTACACTGAATGGTAAGATTCAAACAAGGCACAACACTGGGGAAGTGAAGTTTACTCAACCAAATAAGTGGGCAAGATCATAGTGAAATTATTCCAGAGATCTTAAGTTTAAGAAATGTGGGGGGAATAAGGCATATGGAGTCCTAGTGGGCTTGGGATGTGTAAGAAGCAGCAGCACCATTCAAAAGAAAGGGAGGTTATAATTCTTAAAAAAAGGGAGGTTATAATTCTTAAAAGAAAGGGAGGTTATAATTCTTAAAAGAAAGGAAGATTATAATTCTTAAAAGAAAGGAAGATTATAATTCTTAAAAGAAAGGGAGATTATAATTCTTTATTACGAGGACTTTGTAAGCACCCATATAGAGTAATACATTTTAGATGGATATAAATAGAAGTGAGGGTATTCAGAGTATGGTAAGCATTATATTTCAAAGCCTGTGCCACAAGCCTTTGGAGGAAAGGCAGATTTAACTTAAGATGCAGTTGACGAACAAGAACTATCATAAACGTTCAGATATTTCAAGTGCTAAGATATAAAATGCCTTTTAGCATTACCAGGTTACCAACCATGAGCTATAACTCATACCACACTTTTCGGCCATCTATCCTGGACCAGAACACCAAAGGTGGAGGTGTGTCCATATTCATTAAAGATATCCACACCTCCAAGTGCAACTAACTCTGGGCAAAACTGCAGTCCAAACTGTAGCCTGCTATAGACCCCCCCCCCCCCATTCCCACTCCTCTTTTCTTGATGTACTGGAAAATATTAGGGTTCAGCCAAACACCCTAATAATGGGTGATTTTTAACTACCCCACCATTAACTGGGAAAACTACTCATGTACCAACTCCTTCGCTCAACGCTTTCTGGAATTCATAAATTCCAACTCCCTGGATCAACTTATCCACACCCTCACCAGGGGCAACAATATCCTAGACCAAGTCATTACCAACATGAGTGACCAGTGTTCCACACCTGAAGTCGACTCCTCATTGGTCAAATCCGACCATAAGCTAATCACCCTAGATATCCGCATCCTGCCCCCACCCACCATCAAGGAAACCACAGTAAAAAATTTCTCCAAAGCCAACTTCATGCTTCTTAAGACAGAAGTTGCAAACTTCATGACACCCATGCAGATGGACAATACAGTTACGACTGCTGAATCCTACACAAATGCACTCTATAAGCACTTGCACAAGTGCATGGATTGCGCTATCCCAAACAGAACCAAGATGCTATCCTCCAAAAAAGGAAGCCAATCTGGTGGTCCCCTACCATAAACAAATTCAACAACAGAAGGAAGAAACTGTTGCAAAAGAGAGTAAAATCCCATCAGTGGAGGAGCTCCCTGGTCAGCCTCAGTAAGAAGCTGAGATCCCTTATAAGATCCTCCAAAGCTAGCCATGAAAACAAAATCATCATTGATTCTAAGGGCAACCACAAAGCATTGTATAGCTATGTCAAGAATCTCAATGGCAACACCCAGATTTGCTGAGTTACAGCACAATGGCATGAAAATTACAGAACCAACTGATATTGCCAACATTCTGGCAGATAGGTTCAGTGCTAACTTTACCCCACTCTCACCCCCTAAAGGGCCCATATCTATACAGGAAGAATGCAGAGTCCCTGTAATCACTTCCATGCAGGTAAAAGCTGCACTCTCCAAAACCAAAAACACAGCATCCATGGGACCGGACAACATCCCAGGCTGCGTTTTACACAAACTGGCTCCCCATCTAAGCACCATGTTCAATCATAGTCTCATGTCAGGCTTTGTGCTCACTGAATGGTGCACAGCAACAGTTATCCCACTCCACAAAGGGGGAGCCACCACTGATTCTGGGAACTATTGCCCTATTAGCCTGACGAGCCTGGTCTGCAGGGCCATGGAACGTATCATCATGGAACTTATAAACAAAGACATGGTGACCTCCAAACTCAGGACCTCACACAGTTCGGGTTTGTGAAAGGCAGATCATGCCTTCTGAGCCTGATCGACTTCTTTGAGGCAGTCACCAAAGCCGTAGACAAGGGTAAAGTGGTTCACACAGTCTATCTTGACCTCGCCAAAGCTTTTGACACCATCCCCAATTCTGGAATTATAGCTAAACTCATTAACCAAGGTATAAATCCCTACATCACAAGATGGGTTGCTAACTGGCTCACTGGCAGAACCCACACTGTAAAAGTTTCAGACTCCAAATCTGACATCAAACCAGTGACAAATGGAGTACCACAGGGTTTAGTCCTGGGACCTCTCCTGTTTGGTATCTACTTCTCTGAAGTACAGGCTAACAAAGAAGGCCTCTGGCTAATGAAGTTCGCAGATGACTGCAAACTAGGAGCCATAGTCGACTCCCCAAATGATGTGGACATCCTACTGAAGGGCCTCACTGAGACAGATGCCTGGTGTCAGAGGTATGGCCTCAAGCTCAATGCCAAAAGTGCACTGTCATCCCCTTTGGTAAAAACTCTATACCCATGAACTACCACATAAACGGCAGTCTACTTAACGCCGAATGTGTGATGAGAGACCTTGTGATCCAGGTGGACAGTAGTCTCTCCTTTGATAATCGCATCGCCACAGTAGTTAGGAAATCCTTCTGTGCGGCACACCTCATCACAAAAGGGTTCTCATCCAGGAAAAAAGCAGCCATTGTTCCCCTCTACTTGGCACTCATTAGACCCATTATAGAGTACAATGCCCCTTTTGGAATGTACCTCACAAGACATCTGCAGCAGCTGGAAAGGCCACAGAAGTACCTCACAAAGAGGATTACTGGCCTCAAACAGATGCCCCGCACTGACAGTCTCAAAAAACCCCAGCTTTGCTCTGTAGCATATCGCCTACTCTGAGGAGATTTCTGCCTAACATATAAAGCTATGTTAAACCCAGAGCTGTTGGACATGCTACACGTAAAGAATTTCCAATCCCTCCAAGCTACATGCTCTAGGGACCTGAACCTTGTCACAATAATAAACAGGACATGCTGGAGAGATAGATTCCTGTCCCAGAGACTTCCTATACTCTGGAACAAGCTACCCATCTCTGTCAAGCAAAGTTCTTCATTAGCACTCTTTAAGAAAAATCTTGACGAGTGGATGAAAAATTGGAAATACACCCCTGGGATCACTTCTGTGGCTCTGCTCGACAGGGGCACAGGAAATTAACTTTCTTGGGTGGCGTACACCAGGGAACCTTGTTGGCTAGGCTTGAAAGGTAAGACACCTTTGATCATTATAAGTAAAAAACTAAGAGCTCTCATAAAATCATCCAAGGCTAACTTTGAGAGAAAAATTGCCAAGGACACAAAAGACAATCATAAGGCCTTCTTTAGCTATGTTAGAAACCTAGGAGGAAACTCCCAGATATGCTCAGAATTAGTCCAAAATGATGTAAAGATTACTGAACCTACACACATTGCCAACATACTGGCTGACAGGTTCAGTGCAAACTTCTCCCCCCCCCCAAAAGGAGAGATATCTATACCAGAGGATTGTAGCCCCCCAAACATCTCCAACGCCCAGGTGAGAACTGCTCTCTCCAAGGCAAAAAACACAGCATCCATGGGACTGGATGGTGTCCCCGGCTGTGTGCTCCACGAACTCAATGAGGAATTAAACCCGCAGTTAGGACAGCTGTTTAATCTTAGCATCACCTCAGGATACGTACCCAAGGAGTGGCACACTGCGACTGTGGTCCCACTTCACAAGGGGGGTGCCTCCACCGACCCTGGAAATTACCGTCCCATTAGCTTGACAAGCCTTATCTGCAAAGCCATGGAGAGGATCATAATGGAACTCATAAATAAAGACATAGGGAACTTGCAGACTTTGGATACAACCCAGTTTGGCTTTGTCAAAGGCAGATCATGCCTTTTAAACTTGGTTGACTTTTTCGAAACAGTCACCAAGGCCGTTGATGAGGGAAAGGCAGTCCATACAGCCTACCTCGACCTGGCAAAGGCCTTCGACACAATACCCCACTCAGGTATCATCAAAAAACTCATCAGCTTGAATGTAAACCCATACATCACAAGATGGGTTGCAAACTGGCTAAGTGACAGAACCCACAGGGTCAGAGTTGCTGGAGCCATGTCAGACTCAAAGCCTGTCACAAGTGGTGTCCCACAGGGCTCAGTCCTGGGTCCACTCTTGTTCGGCATCTACTTTTCTGAAGTACAAGCAAACACAGGAGGGTTATGGCTGACAAAGCTTGCAGATGACTGCAAACTGCGGGCCATAGTCGAAAACACTTCTGACACAGATATCCTTCAGAAGGGCCTCACAGAAACGGATAACTGGTGCCAGAGCCATGGCCTAAAGTTAAACGCCAAGAAATGCATAGTCATACCCTTCGGGAAAAACAAGGTTACCCCTAGCTACCATATAGGTGGCAATCCACTGAGCACAGAAGAAGTCATCAGGGACCTGGGGACCCAGGTTGACACTAGCCTTCGCTTGACACTCATGTTGCTAAAGTAGTCAGGAAAACCTTCTACATTGCCCACCTGATCATGAAGGGATTCACATCTAGATCAAGGGAGGTCATCGCCCCCCTGTATTCATCACTCATTAGACCTATGATTGAGTACAATGCCCCATTCGGAATGTATCTGACCCGACACCTGCAGCAGCTGGAAAGGCACCAAAAGTTCCTCACCAAGAGGATAAAGGGTCTCAAAAATATGTCTTATGCTGCCCGACTGAAAGAACTCCAGCTCTATTCAGTCTCATACCGCTTGCTCAGAGGTGACCTGTGCCTGACATATAAGGCCATGTCAAACCCAGATTTGATGAATATGCTTCACCTCAAAAAATCTAGATCCCTCAGAACCACAAGGGCGGGAGACTTAAACCTTGACACGGTTATTAATAGGACGTGCTGGAGGGACAGATTCATCACCCAGAGACTCCCTATGCTGTGGAACAAAATCCCAGTAAATGTGAGGCAGAGCACCTCGCTGGCCTTGTTCAACAGGAATCTTGACCAATGGATGGGAGATCGCAGATATACCCCAGGGATTACTTCAGTGTCACTGCTTGACAGAGGCACAGCAAAATAATAGGCATAGTTTTATTCAAACTAAAGGGGTGGCGAAAGCCACATATCTATGGGCTAGGCTTATAAAATGCCCTTGGGCAGATAGCCTAGTATGAACCTATGAACCTATGAGCCAATAGCCTAGTACCTACCTATGGAAGAAAATGTACATAAACCAAACCACAGTTTAGGATTACAATAGCATCTACTTCATGAAGTGGATAAAAATCAGATTTAGTTATCTTGAGGTGCCTTCTACTACACCTTAATGTGGCCTATATTTTTATGTCCATTGTATAACTAGCTTCTTCTGTGGCTTAGGGTCCACGTGTTAAAATATTTGCATGCCATCCTCAGCAGAATTTCTAAGTTGCTCTATAGTAAGAAGATATGCAGTTGATCAGAGACCTTGGACGTTGTCTGCTCATGGTGCCTAGAGGAAGAGGGTCACGTGTTAAGAATCTGTACAAATGTACAACATCAGATGCAACAGGGATCCAACCCACAGCTTTTCAGAGGTTATGGAACTGTTGAGAGAAAATGAGGCACAACTGATACTGTTCATTGTCAGCTACACCCATCCAATATTTTTAGTTACATAGTATACCAGGCATTTCTTTAATAATTACAACAGGGGCAAAAGCAAGACATGCACAAACATAATTTTCTTGGTAAGCTGAGATGACAAAAAAAGACTAAGACCAGATTGTAAAAGATTAAATGTTACAATTCCATTTAGGATGCTACAGTGAAACAGAAATTCAACTGGTATATGACTATTACTATGATAAATAATACTTGATGTAACACATGCATTAAAATAAGCACATTGCTATTGTAAACATGAACATACTAACAAATGATGAAGTTGATAAGGTCCACACATTAATAATTGGAAATAAAAAAAGCTGATGTATAAATGGATAAGGAATGAGCATTAGTGGAAACAGGAGAAGGAGAGAGAGTGGATTTAAAAATGTAAGAAGGAAACAATGAAGGGGAGTTAATTGGTTTGTAGTGTTTCTTAATTAAATGATGTTGCTGAGACATATACTCACTTATGTGACCCTGATTCCTTTTGTCTATTGCTTTTTCACTGACTGGTTGTGAGAATCTAGTTATTCTAGCCCAGGTTCAGAGGGGTCTGTGTTTTCTAGGCAGCTGCATCCAAAATGGGCCAGGAAAATGCACCCAGATGTTTAAGTAATGCTAATATTAGCAAGGCTGTCAGGCTCACACATAGTAATGCTCAACAGCCTCTCAACTGTTCTTGATCATGGTTTGAAATGTTGTTCTATCCCTCTTAAAACTGGCCTTTTTGGAGAAAAGGTGGTGGATTACACAAACTATATTACTATAGTTTACTATTATTACAGTTTAACTTATTTTACCCTTAAAATACATGTTAATTCACATGTCAACTTCTAACATTAACAGTACTAATATTTTAAAAAGTGTCCTCAATTATTCCTGGATTTGTCCTTGATTCTGGAGGCAAGAGGTTGAGAGCTACATCTGCTGGTAAACGTTGAATATCAGGGCAGCAGACAGACTGACCTGATACCTCTACATTCTTTCACTCAGCTCTCATTATGAGACTGAAAAAGGCCACTGATTAGACTGGCTACCAGCTTTAAGTAGGCACTGTCCATATTGACCATGAATGCTTTGTTGGAGTGGTAAGTTTTTTAAGTTGTACAGCAACACAAAGGGGTGTTAGCTGTACAAACAGCAATGAAGATGAGGCCATTGTATAGTTTCAGCAGCAGGAAGTCTCTAAGGCAGATAGCAGGTATGCAGTTGTTGAAGCCTCATTTGAAAGCATGACGGTTCTGACCTAGAATGCTAGTAAAGAGGCAGTCCACAAACAGATTTGCTGAAATTCTTTCAATTACTCTGCTTTACAGTGAGTAGTAGGGAAATATGTCTGCTTAAAGAGTGAGCTCATCTTTGGAGTGAGGACCACCCAAACTACTTTCAGATGTTTGGAAAGAATGAAGTGAGGAACAGATTTGTAATCCTAGATGTTCAGCAATGTAATAGCAACTGTTTATAGACGCTCCCAAGTGGACAGCTTCCTGTCCAGGAGTGCCTCAGTCTCTGTGTTGTGGGGGACCATCTGAACTTGGCTTTTAATTACCATCTTACAGTGGGTACAGGGTGAGCTCAGAAGGCAACATACTTTATGACCACACAAGTCTCACCCCTGACTATATCACCCTTAGGCTCACTTGCTGAAGGCAGCTGTTTTAGGTTGTATATGTCTTTAGTAAACTAATTTCTTAGCAAGGCATACAGATCTATCAGGGTTAGTGGGTCCACTTTCCACATGTCACAGGTCGCATACCTTTGTTTTGTCTTGCTGGCAAGATACTAATGAAGTAAAACTAACTTCTTTGACTCGCTTATGAATGAATAATACGGGATGACGAAGACGCTATAACAAGAGCTTCATTCGTCCTAACAGATGAAAGACTGAAAAGAGCAAGAGAAATCCCAAAAGGAGACTGGAACTTGGATGATGAAGAAAGGGTGCAGCTTACTTGGGATCTTGAATGCATGCATAGTAAGGCAACAATCAAATGCTCCATAGGCCAAAGTTCCAGATTCTGACATCATGTTAGGCCTCTTGGTTACAGTATGGGCAAGAAATGAGACTAAGGTGAATCTACTATGGTAAAAGATTGACCAAACAAACGTAGTAAGCAATTTGCACTGGACTGTGGTATCCTGCTCACAGGTGAGGGGAGAGTGAATTAAAAGACTAACCAAAAAATAGGTACAGCTGTTGCTGTACTACATGCATTGCATCAGACTGTGGTAGTGAAGAGATGACCGAGTCATAAAATAAAACCTCTCAGTTTATCTGTCAGTATATATTCCTATCCCTGCCTGTGATTGTGAACTCTGGGTAATGAGTACAAGGATAAAATCAATATACAGTGTGGAGATTGGATTCCTTGGAAGGGTAACTAGCCTCCATCTCTGGGATAAGAGTAGAGAGCGTAACATTTTGGAGAATCCCAGTGATAATGTACAGCTTTTGCTTTTCCAGATGTAAAATAGCCAGCTGGTATGGCATTTAATGAAATGCACCAGCAGAACCTACATCTAAAAGATGCCAGGGCAGACCTCGGATACACTAGAGGGGATGATACCCCTCATCCTAGCCGAGAAAGCATGGAGAATCTGCTAGGTGAGCTGGGAATTGTTGCTGGGATAGGGCAGTCTGCTCTGCTCAGTTTTCCATAGCTGTTTTTACTAAGACAAGCAGCGAAGAAAACTTTATATAGTCAAATAATCAGTAACCATTCTAGCCTGATGTGGTCATCCTGTTAGTAAATGCAGCACTGTGGCCCACTCAAACAGCGTAGTGTCTGCTTGTCAGCAGGGAGCATATTACTTGTGTTCCTCATATGCCTGAATGTTTCAGAAAGCACTTGGATACTAAAACTTTTTTATTTATTTCAGATGGGAACCCCTGAATAAAATGTAAAATCCTAAAGCAAACTATGAAAACTTAAAATGCTATGAATTAGTATGCTAACCATGTTACAAACGGCTAGAAATAAATGCTTCATACATACTCGGCCTAAAATGCTTTCCTTTTAGGTGCCCAACTTTAGTATTAACATTTTTAAAGTCCTCTTTCGAGCTTCCTGTATTGCGTGTATGTGTGCATGTTATATATTCTCCAGTTTACTCCTTTGAGTGCTACTTTGTGAAGAGAATACCCGCAACGCTTTTGCTTCACAAGTTATTGGTTTCTCAGGTCCAACAGTAGCATAATAGTTAGTTAATTGATTCTCATTAGTTGAGGGCAACTGGCTAAGCTGCAGGGCCTATTGAACTATGAGCATAAGCACTCATGATTGCTAGGCCTTCAGGAAAAGGAAGCCATACCACTATTAATTCGTTTCTCTTTCTCTTGTATGGTTGTTTATCACAGAGGTTTAAGACTATGGCTGATCTACCTGTACCCTATAATAATGTGTTAGATTCTCCCACCAACTCCGTTACTTGCTGTGTGAACCTGACTGGTCACGTTAATAGACAATAATTTGGGAATGAGTCTCAAATTTAGCCCATGCGAACGAATGCCCTTACGCAAGATTTTACCCTCTAACGATGTTTGGAAAAATCTGGGATGCAGTCATTGCTGTTGCCCAAGAAAACAGACTTTCTTACGAATAAAGTATGGCAGCGCTCATTTTCGTTGGGTAATCCTGCCCCCATTCCCCACCAAAAGAAGAGGTTAGTGAATTAGCTAAGGACAGGAGCTACAGTGCGAAATGTCCACTGGTATGCTAGTAAGTCTAATAATAGCTTTCCAGGCAATCTAATACATTGAGTAAACGAGTGTTAAGGGTTTACGTACGATAAATATTATAGCAAAGTCAGTTATGTGAGGGGCGGGGTGCGAAACCATTTACAGGTATTGTTGGCGGGAGAGGAAAAATAAACGAATTCTGCCCCGCTTACTGCAGTATTGCTAAATGAATTCACTCATACACTGTTAGAAAGATTTCAGTCCACGAAAAAAAAATATTTGAAAATCTAGATATAAATGTAAATAACGTGACATATAAAACGCTGTTGCTTTTGTCAGTAATACCGAAACCGTAATTCGAGCAATCTATGGCTGAAGGTAGAATAATACAATTTTTAATTAAGTTCACACCTCCTCCGAGAAAATGCAAATTTGCGGAAATTATATTCTCATTTAGTAATCTTCCCATTTATTGGCCCAGTCCAAGTATTGTATGACTTTTTTAATCATGACAACCACGTCAACTGCTTGATTGACACATTTAAAACCATATCCAATGTTGATTGCCCCCTCCCCTCAACACACAGGGCGTGACGAAGGCGTGAGTTAATGGGACACCATTAGCCAATTAGAATGACCCTCACGTCCTTACTGTTTCATTCTATATATGATAGGGCGGGGATTGGAATTCCGAATTCTACTACGGACCAATAAGAACGAAAATATGTTAGCATGTAATTATGAGGAATGTTTAGAAATCCATCTGCCTGAGAGCGTTACTTGCAAAGTTGCAGTAGCGTCGGCCTTCTCTGTGGGTTTTGTAGCACGGGTTGTATAAAACCTTTTCTATAGGTTCAAAAAAAGTGCAATTATGCCGAAAAGAAAGGTGAGATCTAGTTAACAATTTTCTGCTAAGCACTGTTGCAAAGGCATTATAATCTACAGATTTTTTGTTGCATTTTCTTTGATGTAAACAATATGTGGTTTGAATTTTTTGATTTAGTTTAAAATCTTGATGTAGCTGCAGATCTATTGTAAATGTACTTATTGTGGGTATATGGTATTTCTCTGACTGTAATGTGTGTAGTGTTATGATACGCGTTTCTTCGAACGGTGTCTGTATAGTGTAGTAATAGTATTCTGTATACAGGTGCAAAATCTAGTATTTTTGGTTAATGTATATCTTTTTCTTCAGTCGACGATGGCTGTAAAAGCCATGTTTAATAGATGATTCTCCTCCTTCCCGCCTCAGACCCGTATGTAACTAGACATACTATTTCCCTGTCCTGTAGTGTCATTTTCAACGCGGGAGCCCTTTTGCGCTTGCGTACCGAAAATCACAACGAGGGAGTTGTAATGTGACCTTAAATTTGATGGGGGTGGGTAAGATTCATTGTTCACGGTGAAAGCGAAAGGTTTTGCCGTTTTGATTTCCTTTGTTCATGTTCCCAACGTTTTACTAGTCAAACGGGACGTAACACAGTTTGGGAAAGTGTTTCTTTTTTTAATTCAAGATGCACTTTTTATACGTAATACTAAGAATATAAGGTGACGGAGGATTTGCTATTTGCTGAACCTATCTTTAGTCCCTTCTCAGTGTTCTCCCTTACGTGGATAGGTGACTTATTAATTGTAATGTTTTTCTGCCCGTTTCCACAATGGCAGTAGTACCGCCATGAATGTTTGTAAATACTCTGGTAGTCTTTCAGTAGGATCGACGATCGCTCGATGCTGTAAGCTTGGTGTTCTGACGCACGTTTTGCAAATAATTAGCATATAGGTTGCCATCCCTTTATTGGTCTTGTTTAATTGTAGATTTTGTCCTTGACGCCTCTGCGCACCTAAAAGCGGTCACAACGGACGCTCAGTAGCTAACTATTTGGTTAGACACGCGCACTTCTCGTCCCTCACGATCCACAGTACGCGGTCCGATGTTTACGTATTTCATTGATTCGCGCCCTCCTCATCAATTCTTGTGTGGGTCCATGTCTTTAGTTATTATAGCGTGATGTGGGCTCTTACGCGTTACCCAGTTGCCATCAGTTTCCGAAGGCTTGTAGAGGGTGTTTCAATTTATGAAGATGTTAGTAGCTTTACTGCTACTCCGGCTGTTCTCACACCCGGTGATGGGGTACCCCCGACTATATTGACACGATTCAGCTCACGTAACTCTTAATGGCTGGCACTGATTCTTACTGGTAATCTACCAAAGAAGTGCTGCCGAGGGAGAATAGAGCTGGACAAATCTCCGAGGCAGTAGAGTGTGCAAAATGATTTTTCAATCCAACCCACGATACCCCCCCCCCCCAAAGCTCTGCGTGGTGGGTAGTATATGTGTACTAGAGGTCGGAAGACATCGTAGTTACAGAAACTATTTCATTACTGTTCTAAACATTTTAGACTTGAGAAGGGTCTCTAAAATTCAAAAAATGCAGAACACGAGATTTAACGCGCTGCAGGTCTGACTCGGTTGAGGGGCCATATTCTGGGTTGCGCATTTACACATTAGTGAACGACGCTACCTTGGTTCTGGTCAAGCATTACATCTGAAGGGCTACATCCTTTAATTTTTTGTGTGGCTCGGGAACAGTTAAGTAAATCGTTTTTCTTCCCTTCGCAAGTGGGTGTTTATGATGAGGCAAACTCAGTACACCCTCATGTTTTTATTTGTGTAACTGCAGCTTCTTTAGCTACACGTGGTTTTGCTAAATTTACACTTAGTCATGCATTGATTTTTGCATAATTTTTGGCCGGTTGACAGGTGTGAAACCACTCAGTAGTGTTACATAGTGGTTATAGTTGGTTACTGCTGAAGTCTAGCCAACGAAGGCGATTGAATGTTGGTTATATTCTACCTTCCCACCGCAAACATCTGCCGATCTTGTATTGTTTGTGCCCTGGGTTTCCCACTGTAGGTGTAGGACAACTCAAAGTTGAGAGCGAGGCTGGGCTTGAGCGTTGCGGAACGACCGCCTATGGGTTGGGGTTTTCTAAAGTTTCACGTGGTTTCTGATGCACCTCTGCTATAAATACGCATTGTACAGTTGCGCAGTAATCTACTTTGCCAATTGGTTCAAATAGTTTATCAGTGGGGTTATAGCTGGCATGTTCCGAATTTTCGCACGAAAGTTCTGGAGCCATCAGAACAATATATTTTGACCATATAATTTGGCCTGTGTGCGTGCTGCTTTAATCCACAGTTGGTGCATTTTTGATTTTGTACACTGGGTTTCCTATCTTTCTGCCATATTTGGCTGATTTTGAAGACCGTTGTGCACGTTGGTTGGTTGAAGTTTCTGTTTTACTTTATGCACTTTTTTGAAGACAATGCCGGGAATAGCGGCCCGGCAACGCCTGTTTGCTAATTTACAGGTGGAATGCACCATGTGTGCATTCAGTGAAATGCACGTTTTGTTTGTGTGTCTAGTATTGATTGTTTATAGTAGAAATTTTGACTTAATGACATTCTGTCTCTTCCATTTAGTCTCCAGAAGGCACTGAAGGCAAAGATTCATCAAAAGTGAATAAGCACGAACCAAAAGAGGTAAGGGTGGTAGTTAAACAGTTTGTGGCAAAAGGTGTGTGTTCTTAAGTAACTGGTATTGGTTTTCAGGTAATCTCAGAGTGTAGTATCTCGCACTCGGCTCTGCGCAGCTTTGGGCGTGGAGTGGGCGTAACGTACATGATTGGCAGGGAAAGTAGAGCGAGTGACAGTCACTGCAGGTTACCGTTTCAACATCACACTTGTGCTTCGGAATGCGCGTGTAAAAGTATGGCAGCAGCAAAATAAATATTCATGCCTGCTTGGACTGGAGGCGTGTTCGGGGCGGGATTTGCTACTGCGCATCCTGCGAGTCACTACACTTGGAGATTACCTTGATAGTTAATTGCCCTCCCATTTGAGACCAGTGGTTCTTGTTCTTGTCACCGGTATAATGTAGTTTTTATGTTTCAGGGAGGTTGTGGTGTGATGTGTTGAGAGTAGACATTCTCTAGACTCCAAATCATCTTATGCGGTCCTAAAGGACATCACACTGCTGTATGCATTTTAATGTTGGGTCAGTTTGCAGTCAATTTCATCACATGGTTTGGAAACCAAGTGACTATTGCTGTCAGTGCAAAATATCTAAAGATTTTTCTGGTCCCATGGTAGGCCACGTGAATAATGAAAAACTGAACTTGAATCTGGTAAGGATTTGTTGTCTTAGTTTGTTGGTGTGAGCACAATCGATGAGAATGTTGGGATTTTTGTTTGTGTTGATCACTGCCTACAGCCTTGTCTCATTCTGTAGTAACTGTTTCAAAAGCAAGTTGCACACTGCAGCATGGGTTGTCAGCATATCTTGCTGCTGGTGAGGTGCTGCTTTTGTGGAATAGTAATGGAGAGTACTAACATTAAGACAGTAGGTCTGGATGCATTTATTTGAATCCATTGACATCTAAATGCCAGTTCCTGCATAAATGGAAATGCTTACATGAATGTGTGGTTGATACCTGGGTAGGTTGTTTTAAAAAGCTTAATTATGGTACTGCAAACCATGTGAACACAGGTTTTGAAGCAACAAGCAAGCTGAATAAACTTTTTTTTTTTCTTTCAGCCTACAAGAAGGTCTGCAAGGATATCTGCTGTAAGTAACCAACTTTAGCTGTGTTGCGTGTTTTTACATTTTGAGTGGGATGTGGACTGTATAGTTTGAGACTTGTTTTTGAAAATAGCTTTGCAGCTTTTTTGTAACTTTATGGAATTGTCACAACTTAATGGTTCTGCATCTTGGTTCTACAGAAGCCAGCCCCCCCAAAGCCAGACTCCAAACCGAAGAAACCAGCAGCCAAGGTGAGCACCTTCCATAATCTTCATGTAATGATTTTTCTGTAAGGTTTTACAGTATCCATTGCTTAATTGAGCCAACCTAACTCCCAGGTTGGTATTTTTCTGAATGCAAGATGTGCATCACTTTGGGGGGGGGGGGTTGTAGTAACTTGTGGTATTAATTGTTGTAAACATATAGTTGTGTGCTTAAATGTAGGTAACACGAACCCTCTACCCTTTATTTAAATGTTGGTAACATGAATCCTCTATCCTTCATTTAACCTGGAGTTAAGTAGTTAAGGCCCTTAAGGTTATCTTTGCATATTACTCTATAGTTACACCGTATCCTAAGCAATGTTGCCATTATTTGCATCAGACTGCTTCATGAAAATTCCCAAGTTAAAGCACTTTTTTTTTTCTGGGACACCTATAAAGACAGTCTTTTGTTTTCCTGCAGAAAGAAGTAGCTGCTGCAAAGGGTAAAAAAGGTGCCAAGGGAAAGAAGGAAGACAAACCAGAAGCGACTCCTGCTGAAAATGGAGAAACTAAATCTGAAGAGGTAGGTTTCTTTGTGTGCAGATGAAAAGTAATTGTGCTACATAAAACTACTTTTTATTTGCTTTTAATTCTGTTTAATGTTACAGATCCACATTTCACGCTCTTCAGTCAGTGTGTTTGCATGCCGCAGTAGCCCCACCAGCACACTGTCTGTCAAAGGTCCATCTGATACTGTGACAGTTGAGGGTATGCTCAAAACTGAGTGCAGTGTATAGATTGTGTTTTGACTTAAGTTGTGGCAATATTGCGAGTGCAGTGAACTGGATTGCTTTGACTAGTAATGTTTTAGTTGGAAATGGCTGCTTTGTGTGTTTGAAATTGCCAGTCGTTGAACATGGGCTAAGTACTTGTGCCCTTTTGTCTTTTCCCTGCAGGCACAGAAGACTGAAGATGACAAATGAAACTTCTGCAATGGGACACTAGTTGATTTTATGTACCTCCTGTAAAGTTTTAAAGAAGAATATTTTTATCAAGTATTTTGTAAATGCAGTTTTTAACTGTAGCAAATAGCCTCACATCTACAGAAACTCAACGTTGGACAGAACTTGAAGAAAACAGTTGTGCTCTTAATTTAATATGCCACTGGATGGAAATGTTTACCACTGGACAAAAAGATGAGTGACTGGACTGCAATATTTCCCCTAAAAACTGTTTGTAAATGACCCCATTTAGTGTGTGAATTTATTTTTTGTTCATTTTTTTTACTGTGCATATTATCACGGTTTTTGATGAACCGATCTGTGGTGCTTTGTATTAAACGTGTGTTAAAATTTTCATGTCTGGCTTCATCACTTTAAAAATGTGTAGCTGGCTTTTTTCAGATACATATATTGATGCCTTGTGTGCAACCAAAGCAATACAGGTGTCTTAAAATTAGCAGTGATTCCTCACTTGGAGTAACACATTTTCCACAGGGGAGGACTTGTGGGCTAGTCATGTTTTCTGAGGGGGGGTTAGTGATAAGCCGCACACGCAGTGCCAGTGTTCCATTTTCTTCCCATAAATGGAATGAGATTAAGTGGTTGGACAGGCATTTTTGTGGATGTGGAAATGTTTCCTTATAAAAGTGCAACTGTATGACTTAAGGTCTGAAACAAGCCAGTGCCTTAGCCTGGCTAATGATGGTCTTCAAGCTGAGGTCATGATTGTGGAGCATAGCTAGACAGATTTGTAATGGATGGCTGTCGGTCCACAAGAAAAGGAACAGCAAGGTAACCTAAGATGGCAATACATAATCCTGTCGTGTGTAGTCTCAAGTTTAAGCAAGCATGACATCTGAGAGTAATCTTGAAGGGGAGGACTGACCTGAGGAACTGAAACTGCAGAGAATCTGCACTTGAAGCTTTCAGTGTTCAGGATTTGTTCACTGCCACCACTGGAAATGTATACATTTCCTCCCAACACAGAGTGCGCTTATCCCCCTTGCAACAAATAAGTATAGCCTTAAGGCTTCCAGATTAGCAATCACACTTTTCCTGAGGTTTACAGTTGCATTAAGTCCTAGTTGTATATAACTTGATAAGAGGACCAAGTAACAAGGTAAATATTGCCTTCGAGGCCTTCTACAGCAATAGCTGAATCGTCAGAGCAGTACACACTTGCTGAACTGGTGGTAAATGGTGCCACCTTCAAGCAGAATGATGTAGCAAATTTTCTCCACTCCCTCAAAACTTGCCTTGATATTTGTGCCCATTAGCTTGAAACATTACCATGACCTATTTGGACCACTTGTCACTTAAACTGTAGCTTCTAGCTTTGTTGCAATGAAAATGGGGGGCTGCAGTTGTCTGACTCCATGGACCTGATTAGTCAAGGGAAGAACTTGGACTTCTTTGAGATGGCAATGATTTAGGGGAAAGTAATGCATACTGCATGGTTAAGGCATTAAGCACCCCCCACTCCAGTATAATGAACTGGGCATTATTCTGGAATGCCACTAAGGTGTCATACTGCTAGTTTATTCAGCCCTTATCAGACCCATCATTGAGCCACACATGTAGCAGTTGAACACTGGTTCCTTGTCAGGAAAATATAAACAGTCATGTGATTACTGGGAGACAGTTTGCCTGTCATACAAGGTCTCATTGGATCAGTTCAGATGCTGCTTTTGCACACCTGTAAAAACAGTATCAGAACCACTAGAGCCATTCATGTGATGCAAAATGTGTTAGAGGCAGATGTCTCCGAGGATTCCCATGCTCTGGATTTAGCACCCTGTCCATGTGAAATTTAAGTCCAATAGCCATTTAATAAGCATAATATTAAATGGATAGAAAATTCACCTTGGGGTCTGCCTCCCCATGTCTAATATTTGGAGGCAAACTAACATACCCCCACACACAACTCTGGAAACTTCCTAACTAGCATACCCCTTCTAATGCCAAAGAGGTACAGGGACATATAAGCTTAGAGGCCCTGATAGTACACACACAGGTGTACAGGTATTAACTAAGTTCTGTACACTGTTTAGGCTGTAAAAGTTGGAGGTTGCTGCAGTAGCGTTCTCATTTGGGCCCAATTGCAGGGTGCTGTTTGAAAATTTCTATAGGCCTTCTACACAGAGAAGCTGTTGAAGATGTCATTTGATGTAGCGATACCATTAGGCTTTACAGTAAATAATGTGTAGTGTGATTTAACCAAATATGCAGTGATATGTGGGGTGTGGATACAGGCAGGCTAGGTGACATGAAGTTAAGGATGTTGTGAACTTTCTAGTGCAGTGATGGCAAGCTTTTTGAGTTTGGTGTGTGTGTGAAAGTATCCCCCTCAGTACCAGAGGGATAAATCGCAACCGAATTGGGGATAATTCTAGAAATAAGAAATATTGTCAGTTTAATCTTGTACTAGAAGTGAGAGACAGTGTAAATTTTTCTGGAGTTTTAAGATGGATGGGATTGTAAAACAGCATGCACGTAGAAATGCATACTAGTCCACAAAGATAACCCAGACTGTGAATGCTGGTGTCATCTGTTCTAGTGTGTAGTTTTAAAATATGCTGTAGTACATTGATATTGAAATAAGAAAACTGGAGTACTTTTTTAATGTGTGATACTTGTAAGTCAAGAAGAGATTTGGTTTGATCTTAATATTTCAATGATTTTAAGATTGGTTTGGGGAACACTGGCTGGGATCTGTAGTTGGCAGCAGTTACTGGATTTAAAGGAGGCTTGGATCACTAGGAGCTTGTATGGATTGTAGCAAGTTTTTTTTTTAAGGTGACTGAGAAATATTGGTTCTCTTGCTGTTGCCCAAGGATCTTAAGGTGTGATTAAGTGCAAAACGCTGGTATGGGGAGGTGCTGTCATTGCATTGAAACTATAACTACACAAAAAAACTAGACTCATTCTGACATCTTTATATTTACACTCTTGCTTGCCACTGTCTGAATTTGCTATATGCTGCTTCTCCATCAAAGACTTTAAGTCATTGTTCTAGCTGCTTGACAGGGCTCTTGTGACAGTGCAAACCACTTGGTTGCCCTGTGCCTGTTCAGTCTAGTGGGAGTGAAGTTACAGATTCCCAATGTGACTGCAGTATTTCCCTGTATGGAAATTGAATCGGAGGACCTATTTACTTTGGTTTGGACATTTATAGAGCACTTTGACTTGACACCAGACCATCTCTTAAAAAAAAAAAAGTCAGAGATGGTGCTATATATAAAGCCACTTACAGAATTTGATAGTAAGACTGCTTTGTATTTTGCAGTGAAAAGAAATGTGTAGATATGCCTGGAGCTATGGAATAATTTTAACCCTTCAGTATGTCACAGATGGTTCAGGAAAATGTAACTTGATACAAAGTCAAAAATGTCCTTGATTGAGGTGTGCAGTAGACAGGAGCCTTTAGTCCTTGCATTTACTCCACATCCCAGTATATCTGGCACTGAGAAGGTTGGTGACACAAACACCACACCTCAAAACACCACCCACACATGTGGAGGTCTTCCAACAAAAGCATATCCAAAAGACCTCCCAGGCATAAACTCCTGCAAACTCGTCCACACACCTGTTTTTCAAAGCCACTAAGGCCTAAACATAAACCCAGCATGTTAGTTGTAGGAGACTCCATTGTGAGACAGATTTGCCCTCCACCAGGCTGGATATGGATAGTCACAGTTGTTGGGTGCCAGAATCCTGCCATATCACCAATGCACTCTAGTCTCTACACAGGTGTGATTCTGTCTTAGTCCATTTTGGAGTGAATAACTTTAGATGTAGCTCCTTGGGCTATAGGAAGAGGGACATGATCGTGCTTGCTGAGTATGTGTCCCAGGCAGACATGCCTCTAGACTTAAGGGAATCCAGTACCTGACAGCCTGGGATGACATGGTTGACAGGCCATGATTCTTTGCTACAGATGGCCTGTACCTGTCTCCCTTGGGATTCAGGCTCCTGGCAAAGGCTCTTTCCTCTCCCATAGTGCCCTTTTTAGGCAGTGCCAAACTACCAACATGAAACTTTCGTCAAAACCTAAATTAAAAGACTTGCTGCTTAACGCTAGGAGTCTAAACATGAAAATGCACTCATTGCAAGCATTCTTAACCCTGGAAGAAGCTGACATTTGTGCAGTCACAGGAACAATGTTCAAAACTTGGAGAGCACAACAGCCATACCAGGTTACTCATTCTATCATTCATTCAGACCTCAAGCCATGGTAGCAAAACAAAAAGGGGGTGGAGTTGCAATATATATATATATATATATATATATATATATATATATATATATATAGATATCAATGCCATACACACACCTAGGTGGTCAAAACCGTATGATGCTCAAGAAGTACTCCATGTGCAGTTAACAATTGACAAGACCCTTGTTATAATCATAGCTACAGGCCTCCAACTCTGACTCGAGATGCCCAGCCCACTCCACCTATCTGGACCTCTTCGAATCTATCAAGATTCAACTCTCTTACCCTGATCCTGTGCAACTTCAGCTGTCCTCCCATAGATTGGAAGAAATACTTGTGCCAAAATACAAATGCCCAGAGATTACTTGATTTTGTCAATGCAAATGCCTTAGACCAGTTGGCTGACACCCCCACAAAATGTAAAAATATCTTGAGACTTCGTATTAACCAACATGATTAACTACTGCAGCATCCCTACAGTGTCATCATCCCTGAAGTTAGGGTCAAACAAACCAATGCGGATTACAATCTCCTGGGGGAAGGTAGAAACAATTTCAGAGCCCCCTACACAGAAACTGGCACATATGTCCAAACTTACCCCAAAGTACTGTGAGCATTTATGTAGCTGCATGGAATCGGAAT